>NC_053156.1:5118379-5141590 GCF_016835505.1 Polypterus senegalus
TAATGAGCCCCCGCCAAAGGACAACGGAAGAAATTTCTAAAGGGAGGAAATTCGACCAGGCCTCTCAGTTCTTCCCTGGGTGAGGGTTGTTTGGGAGCAGCTAGGAGTCCTCAGCCCACTGGGCCAGGCTGGGATGGGCTGGGGTCAAGGCTGAAGTTGGAGCTAGGCTCAGGATTAGAAGAATGGAGGGCCACAGCACTGGTTGCAAGGGCTGATTGGTGGCCACAGGGGGTTATGAGAACGGAGCTGAAAAGGCAAGGTAGGAGGTGCACATTCCGCATAAGGTGTTTTCAGCTTAAACAGTTACACATTTAAAATGTTGTGTACACAGGAGACAGCAAAGATTCATGAACCCTGTATGGGGAATGAATTTTAAACAATTAGACTAAAGGAGATAAAGTGTACAGCATGTGATTTTGTGATTTAACCAGTCAGTAAAGTTTTGGTGCCTGGACTGCGATATGTAGAAGCAGTGGTTTAACCAATTAGTGAAGTCTCATGCTGTGCGAGCCAGGTGCCTGGACTGCGATACGCAAAATTAGCAGTTTAACCAATCAGTGACGCCTTAGGCTGTGTAAGCAAGGTGCATTGAATGCAAATCAGTTATGAGAGTCAAGTGTATAAAAAAGGGCTGCACCTTTTCCTGCAGTGAGTATGCCTTCTGCTAATCTGGTTGCTGCAGGGATCTCCCTTTTTGCAAACAGAAATAGAAAGAGATGACAAGCTTCCTCATGCCTTGTTCTTTGATGTATTTGTTATTCTTCTTATTATTATTTTGTATCCCAAATTATGATTTTTCTTTTAGGTGATAATGGCTGGTAATTTAACCAATGACCAATGAAAGTCGATATTTAAACAATACTAGAAGACACAGAATGGTGAAAATGTTCGAAAGAAATGCGCTGAACAATTTCATACACCTCCACCAAATTAAAAGGAACACTTTTTAATCAGAGTATAGCATCAAGTCAATGAAACATCTAGGATATTGATCTGGTCAGTTAAGTAGCAGAGATAGTTGTTAATCAGTTTCAGCTGCTTTGGTGTTAATGAAATTAAGAACAGGTGCACTAGAGGGGAATCAATGAGACAACCCCCAAAACAGGAATGGTTTAACAGGTGTAGGCCACTGACATTTTTCCCTCCTCATCTATTCTGACTGTTGTTTCACTCGTTTTGCATTTGGCTACAGTCACTGTCACTACTGGTAGCATGAGGCAATACCTGGACCCTACAGAGGTTGCACAGATAGTCCAACTTCTTCAGGATGGCACATCAATATTTGCGATTGAAAGGTTTTCTGTGTCTCCCATCACAGTCTCAAGGGCATGGAGGAGATTCCAGGAGACAGGCAGTTACTCTAGGAGAGCTGGTCAGGACCGTAGAAGATCCATAACCAATCAGCAGGACCGGTATCTGTTCCTTTGAGCAAGGAGGAACAGGATGAGCACTCCCAGAGCCCTACAAAATGTGTGAACCAACATTTGCGCGATAGACATATGAGCGCCGTCAAAAATTCGCTGATTAAAACGCGCCGTCAAAATCGTACCGACAAAATCGCACCGACAAAATCGCGAAAGTTTCATTAAATATGAATTACTAGTTTAAAGCATATATAATAATGTTTATTTTAAAAGTCAATATTATGAGACGCGGTATGCCATCAGCACGGCACGCAGATAGTCCTTAAGATCACGCCCTGCATATGTAGGAAGAATTGCAGCAAGGGCGTCCCACTCTCTTGGCCTCTCTCGCGATTTTGTTGTGGCGATTTTGTCGGTGCGCATTTGTCGAAAACCAGTTCGTGGGTTTGTAGCCGCTCATTTGTCCGTCACGTTTTTTTGTCGGGGCGCATATGTCTATCACGCTTTTGTCGGTGAACAACAAAATGACCTCCATCTGGCCACTGGTGTGAATGTCTCTGACCAGACAATCAGAAACGGACTTCATGAGGATGGCCTGAGGGCTCGACATCCACTTGTGGACTCTGTGCTCACTGCCCGGCACCGTGGAGCTCGTTTGGTATTTGCCATGGAATACCAGAATTGGCAGGTCCACCACTGGTGCCCTGTGCTTTTCACAGATGAGAGCAGATTCACCCTGAGCACATGTGACAGACGTGAAAGGGTCTGGAGAACGTTATGCTGCCTGTAACATCGTTCAGCATGACCAGTTGGTGGTGGGTCAGTGATGGTCTGGGGAGGCATATCCATGGAGGGATGCACAGACCTCTACAGTCTAGACAATGGCATCTTGACTGCCATTAGGTATCGGGATGAAATCCTTGGATGCATTGTCTGACCCTGTGCTGGTGCAGTGGGCCCTGGGTTCCTCATGTGGTGAGAGTATGCAGGCAGTTTCTAGAGGATGAAGGAATTGATACCATTGACTGTTGCTCTGCGACATTATGTTTCATTCCATCTGACACCACCAGGTTGCACCTCAAACTGTCCAGGAGTTCAGTGATGCCCTGGTCCAGATCTGGGAGGAGATCCTCCAGGACACAATCCGTTGTCTCATTAAGAGCATGCATACAAGCACGTGGGGGTCATACAAACTACTGAGTATTTTGGATACTCAGGGAAAAAAGAGAAAAGATTAGTATACTCTGCCACTACCTGGCCTGGCATGGAATTACCTTCATTTGAGCCCTTTAGCTGCCTCCCATGTGCACATGTGTGCCCAGAGGGGACCGGGCGGTCTCATGGTCTGGAATCCCTGCAGATTTTATTTTTTTCTCCAGGTGTCTGGAGTATTTTTTTGTTTTTTCTGTCCACCCTGGCCATCGGACCTTACTCTTATTCTATATTAATTAAAGTTGACTTATTTTATTTTCTTACTGTGTCTTTTATTTATCTATTCTTCATTATGTAAAGCACTTTGAGCTACATTTTTTGTATGAAAATGTGCTATATAAATAAATGTTGTTGTTGTTATATATACTGTAGTTATTTTGGTTATGCATACAGTCCAAATTTTGGTATATAGGTTGTTACCAAACATGTGATGCAAAAATTGTGTGTGATACTTAATTAAAAAAAGATGGATGTGGACACGAAACACTCTCCAAATTTTAATCAATTTTATGAATTAAGACTTATGCTTAAGATAACAATCGATTCATGGAATGGATTTTTGTTTTAACATTGACTTTGGTTTTGTCATTTGACTTACGACTTATGTGTATTGAGTAGGCTCTGGAACAGCTTGTCAGTCAATTGTCCAAAGACTTTTGAGCCCCTGAAAATGGGGGAACAATGTATAATAATAACTGTCCTGTCTAAATGGCTAATAAAATGTATTTGTTAAACACCTTAAATTAAAATTACAAGTCTACACTTCCATTAAATCTTAATTGATTCATTTAAAATCCATTATGGTGGCACACAGAGCCAAAATTATGAAAATTGTATCATTGTCCAAATACATATCTACCTAACTGTATGTTTCTAAAGTCAGAATATTAATAGTTTAAGTGACATGATCATTGTGTTAGTGGCAGGATGTGAAATCTTGTAATTTACAGGCTAATATATACTGATCAGCCACAACATTAAAAACAAATGCCATAATAAACCACAAAAAACATATTGTGTAGGTCCTTCTCATGGCACCAAAACAACTCTGACCTGTCAAGCCATAGACTCCACAAGACCTTTGAATGTGTCCAATGGTATCTTGCAACAAGATGCTAGCAGCAGATCTTGTAAATCCTGTACGTTGTGACGAGCAGCCTTCATAGGTTGGAATTGTTTTTCCAGTACATCCCACAGACACTCAATCAGATTGAAATCTGGGGAATTTGGAGGCCAAGTCAACACCCAGAGCTTTATGTCATGTTCTTCAAAATGTTCCTGAATGAACAATTTTTGCAATGTATCAGGATGGATTATTCTTACGAAAGAGGCTACTGCCGTCAGGGGAAATGTTGCAATAAAAAAGTGTACATGGTTTGCTGGTCTGCAACAATCTTTAGGTAGGTGGTACATGTCAAGGTAATATCCACATGAATACCAGGGCTCAAGGTTTTCCTGCAGAACATTGCCCAGAACAATGAATTGCCTCCTTATTGCTTTGAAAAGAAACTAGAATAAATACTCTAAATAAATGTTCATAGATTCAGTGAAAGTGTAAAAGTAGTAATATGTCAGGTGGGTTCTGTCAAAATTTAATCCAAATTTGATTGATGAGATTAAGCCCCACCCCTTTTAATTGAAGGCCGGAAGTCCCGCCCCCACCAGCCATCTGTTGTTTGTTGACCTTTGATGACCTTTCCGGAAGTCCCCTCCCCCACCCACCGGGTGTTTTGTTGACCTTTGATGACCTTGATCCGGGCCCCTGTTGATTGATGACAGGAAGTCCCCACCCCCACCCATCTGTTGTTTGTTGACCTTTGATGACCTTTAGCCCCGGCCATCTGTTTTCCCAGGAAGCTATCAAGGGTAATTTGATGGATGCCCCCCACCCTCCTTGAACCCCACGCGCCCCCCTGCTTGGCCACCTGCCCCGAACCATCTCGGTAGGGCAAGTCCAGACATGCCCAAGGGCTGCCTAGGCCCCCGCCGCCCCCTTGAACCCATCACCACCCCAGCCACTTCCTAGCCCCCTCTTCCTAAGACAAGTTCAGGCATGTTGCAGCCGGACCCTGGACAAGTTCAGGCATGTTCCTATCCATACCCAGACTGAATGGCCTGCCTAAGCCTCACCGATAGGCTGCACATGATGTCTGACCCCTCCACTTCCGAGGACATTCACACACACAAGCTCCGGCCGGACCGATCTAACTTGTCGCCGTTCCTGTCAATATTGCTTTGGGTAAGAATCCTGGTATCTATGTAACAATTATTTTTAAAATATCTATCTATCTATCTAATCGTTGCTATATCATTTGTAAACCCCCTTGTATTTTATCTAAGCCAAAACAGCCTTTTCCTTCCCATCTCCGTGAAAATCCTTTCACAGAACAACAACCGACAGCCAAATCACAGACAGGCTCTGCGTTTAAAAGCCTTCAACAGCGCACACAGAAAGAAAATCAGTCTCTGCGCAGCCCCGCAGGCTTGTGCTTGTAGTTCAAAGCACACTGAAATACAAGCTGTCCGGCTCTCTCTGTCTACACAGATCAGACAGCCCCTGCGCGCTCGTGAGCTGTCCAGTGCCAAAGCTCTCCGTGGCTCCGAACAGACACGTAGCTGTAAACTGCAGCCTGTATGTCCCTGCAGCGCTGACGAGGATTGATTCAGACCCTACTGAAGCGTGTGCGATTGTCCTAACACAGCTGCCAAAACCCCACCTCCCCTCTGCCCCGCTCAGCGCTGATTCAGTCCAGGAGCGTACATGCTTTTCAACAGCTGAGCGTAAACCAGCCCCTTCTTCCATCCCCATGCGCTTAGCACGCAGATACTTTTTCCCCCAAGACGGATGGATGTTTAAAAGTTAAAGGCTTTCATGATAACGTGTAAAACACAAGATAAATAGTTCGATATAAGCCCCTCATACACACACACACACACAGTTAAATAAGATGCAGCAGAACCCTTTTAAATCATGTTGGAGACGTCTAAATGCTAAATTAATTAATATATTTATAATTTGTATTTAAATCGATCTAAAACCATCCCTTGTTCTATCCATTAACATCCCTGTTAATCCTCCCCTCATGAAGAAAGGCATTTAGTTTTTCTAAAAGTTTGAATGCCTTAATCAGATCGGATATCTCGGGCTAGAGAAAGGAACTTTAAAATACTTTGTCAAATCTGATCTTTCCAAAGCACATAGCCCTCATATACACACATACACAGTTAAATAAGATGCAGCAGAACCCTTTTAAATCACGTTGGAGACGTCTAAATGCTATATGAATTAATATATTTATAATTTGTATTTATATCGATCTAAAACAATCCCTTGTTCTATCCACTAACACCCCTGTTAATCCTCCCATCATGAAGAAAGGCGTTTAGTTTTTCTAAAAGTTTGATTGCCTTAATCAGAATGTATATCTTGGTCTAGAGAAAGGAACTTAAAAATACTCTTTGGCAAAACCGCTCTTTCCAAAGCACAAACCCACATTAAGTGAGCTCTGCGCATCCAGAGTTGGTCTGTGGTCTCTGGGGAATCGGTGGCACTTCCGCAGTTAGGATGGCTCAGGACGTTGATGACCCTTAACCTCAGAGCAAAACAGATTGCGTCTGTTTAATCAAATCTACGAGTTACAACGGAATCTAGTAATCAAATTCCGGATAACCATTAACTTCGTGACCGGATCAAAACTTTTGCAAAGGTGAAAAGGTCTTACGGAGATAAGTACAGATGTTTAAACAAATCTATTAAGCGAATTCCGGACTTTTTTAGCGTCCGCCGAAAGTTGCTGTATATAGACACTGGACAAAGGCCATTACACAGATGTCCGATTAAAATGATTGGGGAAAATATCTGATATTACAGAGCCCAGGGGGCACATTCCAAAACAGCCAGCTTTTTGGGCCTATAAATAAGCCGCAGTTGGACCCCAAGCCTCATTTTCTCTACGCATCGTTCAGAACAAGAAAAATGAATTTCTCCCAACACGGTTTGTCAGCACGAATTTATTAGAATATTATATTATAATTTTAATGACTACATCTAAATGAAATCTAATTATTCTTCATACAGACAAAACTGCAAAAGCTGCAATCAATGACCACCTAGGTAAGGCTATTCATGATTCTTATATTTTCTCCTTAGAGCTGTTCATACCAGTCCATTCGCAAAATGGTAAAAACCTTTTTTAATATATCTTGTTTAATTCGCGCACGGCATGCTTATTAGCATTTAGGCGGAGCATTCGTGTATCGGAGGGTTCTTGGTAGCGTGCGTGCATGTATAAGCGCTTACGTGTTTGTCAATATAAAACTGTTTATAACATATTTCTTCTGGGTTGATCCGTTCATGAAATGGGTTGATGAGTTTATAAACGTGTCTTAACTAACCGCATGAACGACGTGCGTGAGTGAATATTTGAGTATAATTACTGGGCTGTAATGGAAAATGTCCAGGAATACAATAAAGTTATTTCAAAACGTGCGGTTGATTCCTTTATTTTCTTTTCTTTAGAATTATATATACAAGTAGAATCGCCAATCGATTTTGATGTCCCAGGTGAGAATTTAAAATGATAAAATGTTTACAACGTGTCTAAAATGTGTGTGTGTGCGTGTCAATCTTCGCGTCCGTGTGAGCGCGCGCCGTCGTGCATGCGATTACTAGGTTTCTGACGGCACATGAGCTTTGGTAAATGGAATGTAATAGATACTAGGTCCACCAAAAGTCAGGGTGATTTTAGACGTATCAAAAGTATTGTTGAATCATCGGGTAAATGAATATTATGACGTGTTTCTGTATTTATGAGATTATATTTAAAGACCTTGAGACCCAATTATTTTAAAAATGATTTTATCCAACTTAGTTTAGGAGATGCTCATGCATTTTGTTAAAGTGCTTCGGGTAGTTTCAAGTAGACTATCGGAATGAATAGGGATGATGCATATTAAAACGTTCTGTGTTAATTAACCGGTTGAGATGTGTCTGTGTGTGTGTGTGTGTGCACGTGTAGATCAGATTGTGTATATGTGTGTGTGTGTGTGTGTGTGCACATGTAAATCAGCTTGTGTATATGTGTGTGTGTGTGTGTGTGTGTGTGTGTGGATTGGAGCTCATGCATTTGGTTTCAGCTTCTGCAAGAGCTGGAATGGGGAAATGTTATTTTAAATAGGTATTTATTTTGTTTTGTAGATGAAAATTCTGTACAAAACGAAACAGTTTCTCAAAGGGATTCCCCTGATTTGTACAGTCACGGTTAAGTGTCCTTTTCAATTTATGGATGAACCTTTGGGGAGCACACTTATCTGCAGATTTTGTGAAAAGAGTCCTTTAACTGAGAAGGTTATAATTATATTTTCAGATTCAACTCTCCTGGGTGTTTTAACGCAATTGCTGCAAGGCTCAGACAATCTAGCACTTTACGAAAGCTGGCAGAATCAGCAAGTACCAGCACCGTCGGAGATCAACATTCGGGGTCATTCTCCAGCAACATCTCAGAACAGCCGGGGGTATTCTCTAACATCATCTCCGAGAAGCCTAGGGCAATCTCCGGCACTGTCTCCGAGAAGCCTGGGGCAATCACCGAGAAGCCCTGGGCAATCTCCGGTACCGTCTCAGTGAAGCCGGGGGTATTCTCCAGCGCAATTGTCGGCGTCATCTAATTCTAGCCGGCATTCAACCCCCAGGTGGGACACTTTATCAACATCGCCTCACTCTGAGCGAGGATCTCGGCGAAGAAATCGTTATTCATTCCGATATTCCCATCGGCCTGACCACGACTGGAGACATCGCGAAAGACTGGTGCAGTTGGGCGACGTTCTTCGCTGGGCACTGGAGCAATTTATAGAATTAGAGTCTCCTGGGTACAATTCCGTACCCGACATTAGTTTACATTTGCTGCATCTGTATACTTTTTCCAAGGTTCTACCCAGAAATTAAAGGATAGGTTTTATATTACTTTTTTCATTAAAAATAACATTGAATGCAAATTTTTATTTTCTGTGTTTATAACTGTAACCTTTGTTTAAATTTTTATTATCTGTTTTTATAACTGTAACCTTTGCTTAAATTTAGGTCATGTCTGAAAACGGGTCTAGCAGTAGCAGCAACGAACGCGACAGCAGCGACATTGGTACAGACAGCAGCAGCCACAGTGGTACAGAAAGCTTCCGTGAACATCCTGTAGGGTGCAAAGGTAGGAAAAGACCGTCCAGTGAAAACCTGAGACTATTAAAAGAGATGTCTGATAAAATTGAATATTCTATAAAACCCCCTAAAATACCTACCCCTCTGCGATCACCTGAAATTGTTCAATCACTAACCCCAGTGACACATCCTATTGACAATTTTGATCTCATTGATACTTCGCTCCAGGTTCTAAATTCTGATGAAATAGCCGTAGTTAACGCTCTGTTGGAGCTTTTGAAGAACACCTCAAATCAGGACAGAACGTCTTCAGGCCCTTCACAACAACCAAATGCCCTAAACACGAATGTAAAATCCCCACAACCTTCTACCTCAGGAACCTCGGGCCCTAGTAAGCTCAGTCTTCAACACTCACCTCTTGATGACTTAAAAGAGCCGGATACTTCCTTCCCACATCCTCAGACAGGATCAGGAGTGCCTAATTCGTCCGGGGTAAACTTGAGTCTCAAAACCAACTCTCCACAGCCATCTACCTCGCATACGTGAATCCATCGTCTCCAGAGCCGTCAGTAAGTTCCCCACATCCCTCTACCTCGCATACGGTGAATCCACCGTCTCCAGAGCCGTCAGTAAGTTCCCCACATCCCTCTACCTCTCAATTCAATAATTTGTCTATAACGGAGCGTCCAAAATTTAACAATATCGAGATTAGACACCGCTTCAATTTTTCTGAGGCCTACACACTTGATTCATTCACCGAAGTTTTTAATCATATACATGAGACCCTTCAGCAAATATTAGACCCTTTTACGAGCACTTTGAATCCTATGGATCTAGTTCAGTTAGAATTACGTGCCGAATCTCTCAACCCCAGTGTTTTTTCCCTAACCCCCGCGGGCATGCTTTCTGTTGAAGACTTTTTAATCAAATTGAATTACTTCTCCAGAGTCACGCTACTATTTTAGCCGATTCCAGTCTGACGCTAATCGTTCAGGTGGTTAGGGTTCCATCTGGCGGCGACGGGGGTAGGCGTAAAGCCTGTTCCCTTTTCAACGATGTAATCCTTCAAAAGAAACGGAAGCACCTATGGATCTCCTTTAACCGGGATGATCAGTGCTGTTTTGCCAGGGGTTTGCTGGCTGTATTAAACGATAGGTTCAGAAACAATCAGAAATTGTGTGAACAAGAGGCTCGACGTCTGCACGTCGAGGCCGGTTTATCAACGGATCAGAAAGTAACGTTTTCAGATGTCTCAAAATTTGAGAGGCTACTAGGAATTAAAATTATCGTCTGGTACAGGGAACCGAACACTACTGCTCTATTAAAATTTGAAATGTCCCGGGTCAGAAAACCAAAGACGGCGTTCCCGTTTTTGCACCAGGAGCATTATTACGGTATTTTGAATCTAAAAGGCTTTCTGGGGTTTTCCTACATCTGGGATTTCTGTTACATGGGATATTCTATACCCTCATGACATTGCTGTGAACAACACTGTGACGTCTGTTTATCTACAAACTGTCCATTGGTTGACGGGGAGGCTTTTCGTTGTCCCGACTGTTGTCGTTTCTGTCGATCAAGGGTTTGCTTCGAGCTCCACAAAACACCGAAATGGAATGAAAAGACGCGTCGGTCTGAAAGTATATGCGACGTCCTTAAAGTCTGTGTTCTCTGTTACGAGAGATACAGCTTGAAAGCCGGTTCAAAACCTCACAAGTGTCGACCCAAACACTGTCGCGTTTGTAGAGCGGTTGTGAAAGAGGCGGATGAAAATCATCAGTGTTTTATTCAAAGCTTACCGCAAAGACCAAACCACGAAAAATATGTGTTCTACGATTTTGAGTGCCGTCAAGATGACGGTACTCACATCCCCAATTACATCCACTGCATGCATTGGAACGGTCAATCGTGGAGACGGTCCGGCGAGGACTGTGTAGCAAAGTTCTTTCACATCGATGTCCGAAATACAAAGATTACACATTCATAGCTCACAATTCTAAGGGGTATGATGGATATTTCCTCATGAAATATCTCATCGAAAGCGGGCAAACTCCATTTGTTACATCTCAGGGTTGTAAATTAATGTGCTTTATAGAAGAAGATTACAACTTGAGATTTATCGACTCGTTGAACTTCTTACCTATGAAATTGAGCAGTATGCCCAAAGCCCTGGGATTCCAGGCTCAAAAAGGGTACTTTCCCCATTTCTTTAATACCGCTGAAAATCAAGATTACATGGACCATACCCCGATCCTAAATATTACGGCATTCAACACATGATGAGCCAGGAAAGAGAGGAGTTTTTGTCTTGGTACGACTCGATTAAAAGCGGTACCTTCAACTTTAGACAAGAAATGGCCTACTATTGTCGAAACGACGTGGTTATTTTGAGAACTGCGTGCATGAAATTTAGAGATGAAGTGGTCGGGATCGGTAATATTGATCCTTTTCAGTGTATGACCCTAGCTTCTCTCTGTCTGTCCATGTACAGACAAAACTGCATGCCTGATAATGCAATTGGAATCATTCCGACTGATCATTACAAAAGCACTCACAAAGCATATTCTAATGCTTCTATTCAGTGGCTAATGTTTCTTTCCGAGAAGGAAAAAATAAACATTCGACATGCGCGGAATCACGGTGAAGTCAAGATGGGGTCCTTTTATCTAGATGGTTACGCCGAAGTTCAGGGTGTCCCGACGGCCTTTGAGTTTGCTGGCTGCTTTTATCACGGATGTCCAGAGTGCTACGATGCGCAAGCCAAGCACCCTCTTACGGGGACGTCTTATGCAGAATTGTTTAAAACGTTTGACGACAAACTCAATAAATTGCGTGAAAACTTTAATCTGACGGTGAAAGTGCTTTGGGAACACGATTGGGAGCGCATGAAAAAAGAGGACGCGGAGCTTCAGGATTTCTTAAGACGCTTTGAGTTTCCTGAACCTATCAATCCCCGTGATGCCCTTTATGGAGGGCACCAACGCTATCAAATTATATCATAAGGTTCAAGGCGACGAGCAAATGCATTATTACGATTTTACAAGTCTGTACCCCTACGTCAACAAAACAAAACCTACCCGATCGGCCATCCGACCTTTGTTTTTGAGGACTTTGGGGATCTTAAGCAATACTTTGGGCTCATTAAAATCACCATGCTAGCCCCTCGCAATTTGTATTTTCCGGTCCTCCCTTTAAGAATTTGCAATAAATTGATGTTCGTTCTGTGCCGTACGTGTGCAGAAACCCAGACATCCACCGGCCTTTCTGTCACAATGATCGGGAAAGGTCTTTAACAGGAACCTGGTGCAGCGTCGAAATACTCAAGGCCTTAGATAAAGGGTACAAAGTTTTAAAAATTCATGAGATATGGCACTACGAACAGAGTACCGCAGATTTATTTTCCGATTACATCAAAATTCATCTGAAAGGCAAACAGGAGGCCTCTGGATGGCCATCTTGGGCCGTGGACGAAGCGTCCCGGCGGCGCTATGTTGACGACTATTTCTTAAAAGAAGGCGTATTATTGGAGCGTGAAAACATAGCCTCCAATCCCGCCAAGAGACAAATTTCCAAGTTATTTCTGAATTCTCTTTGGGGAAAATTCGGTCAGAAGCCTAACCAACTGACCACGACGTTTGTTAAACACACCCAAGAATTCTTTGATTACCTGTTCTCAGACATGTATCGGGTCTCCTATTTTGGCTTTGTCAGCGACGAAATCGCTCAGGTGCAGTGGAGGTATGCGGATGACCGATACGTTGTACCCGGCCCTGTCAATGTGGTGATCGCCGCTTTCACCACGCCTATGCCGGCTAGAATTGTGCAATTGCTGGATCGTTTAGGGCCGAGGATTCTGTATCATGATACAGATTCCATTATCTTCACAGCATCGCCCGGACAGTACACACGCCGCTCGGCGACTATTTAGGCGAACTCACCAGCGAACTAGATCCTGATGACTACATAGAAGAATTTGTTTCTGGGGGTCCAAAAACGTACACGTACAAAACGTTCAAAGGCAAGGTCTGCATGAAAGTAAAGGGTATTACTCTCAATCACCAAACGGTTCAAGAGGTAAACCTATATTCGTTAATGGATCTAGTGCATAGTTTTGTAGAAAACGATCTCACAAAAGAAATAACCGTTCATGGTATGCAGATTCATAGGAACAAAAGACCCTGACGTTGCAAAATCGTCCACTCAGAAAGAGATTCAGAGTGGTGTACAACAAAAGGGTTCTCTTGCCCGATTTCACATCTCTACCCTATGGATACTAAAGAGGGCTTTGATGTAAGACTTCAACACCCGTTCTCAAAAATAGTCTCGGGACCCTCCTGTTCGGGCAAATCGCATTATGTGAAAAAGCTTTTGGAACACACAGAACATGTGCTTTCTTGTCGCCCTGACAATATAGTCTGGTTTTATAGCTGCTGGCAGCCTCTGTACGACGAACTATTAGCCCGATTTCCCAAAATCAAATTTTTGGAGGGGTTACCCGCTTCCTTAAGCGACGATGAACTACTGCCGCCTGATCGAGTTAACTTGGTGATCGTCGACGATTTGATGGAACAAGCGAGCCATAGCCAAGAGATAGAGAGGGCCTTCACAAAATATACTCATCACAGGAATTTGTCCATCATTTACTTGGTCCAAAATTTTTCAAGGCAAGAAAAGTAGAACAATAAATCTGAATGCCAATTACATCACCCTTTTTAAAAACCCGAGAGATAAGCTGCAAATCACCAATTTAGCGCGTCAAATGTACCCCGGTAGGGTGAAATTTTTCTTGGAGGCCTTTGAGGACGCTACGCGACACCCTTACGGTTATCTGTTGGTGGATCTGAAAGCCCAGACACCTGACGAATTTCGTTTACGTACCGGCTTGTTCCCTCCCGATTGGCCTGCGGCGTACGTCGTGAAAAGATAAAGACGGCGATTTTCGAGTATTTGAAAAAGACGGCATGTGTGCAGAATAAAAGAAATCTCCCTCTGCTCAAGACCCTGCACAGGGTCTCCTGTCGCCGAAGAAAAGCGATGCTGAGCGAGGCTCCTGACGATTTCATTTATGCTCTGGCCGAAATAGCTCTCAATACTTTAAAAGGCCATGTCCCCCTGACTTCCAGACAGTTCAAGTTGCTGAAGAAGCATCGTTGCGCCGTTAAAAACTCAGCGATAAAAAACTGCCCGTTAAAAAGAAAAAAGCCCTTTTAAATCAGAAAGGAGGTTTTCTCGGAGCCCTGTTAAGCGTGCCATTCCTTTCATTACTAGTTTAATAGCTTCGAGTATAAATATGGAATACACGCGCAAGATGTACCTGGTCCCTCAACAACAAATGGCTCAGTGGCAACAGAAACCCCCGCTTCCAACGACCTTTTAAGCGCTACGGAAAGTGAACTGGATAAACAAATGAAACTCATACTTGAACGCGATGACTTGAGCGTCGATGCAAAAGTAAATCTTTATACGACCGTCTTGCAAAGATACCTTACCTTTGTGAAAAAAGCGGATAAAGAAACCGGTTCTCTGACATTATTGATGCCTGTCGAGAGCCAGGAGGTGCCGCCAGAGATGCTCAAAGATGCACCTAGTACCCCAGAAGAATGGGTGTACGACGAGATTTTGAAAAGTGCTCCGGATAAATCAAAGAAATATACTGAAATAATTTTACAGAAAATGTCGCATCACCCTAATACAACCTATTGGAATGGCTTGGGAGAGTTTGTGTTTCGTGGAGAACCGTTACCCGGAACGAATATGGTCGATCTAATGCGGAACTTAACCGCCCGTCACAACATACCATCCTATCGGAGACCTAGGGGTTGGAAAGAATTTATTAAGGCCCTGGCTGGATTGAACATTCCGACCTCGGCCGTACCAAACATGGACACTAGAGAACTTCTAGAGAGTTTCAAACCACCCTCCCCAGACGGGGCTTCTGCCTCTGCTGCCTCTGCTGCCGCGACGTCTGCTTCCGATACACCTGTTGGCAAGAAAACCAGATCTCACAAAAAGAATGAATGGATTCCTTATTGAAATGTAATTATATTTTTGTTTAATAAAATATTATTTTTACACAGTTTGCCTATTCTTTATTAAGATAATTACAGGGTCCAGAACTTTGCATGCAGGGTTGATCCTGAAAGCTTCTAGAACTGTTCTTAGACAAGGTGTTGACAAAATTTTGAACCATATCATCATTCTTGGTGACTTCATTAAAATACAGGTTCATGACCTCTTGATAAGAGCGTCCTTTTCCTCTATGATGCAGGAAAAAAATACAGTGTTGTCCAGACGGTGGAAAACCAGTTTTGAAGCTGCGGGTATGGTGAATAATTTCTTTACAGTTTCTGTTTAAAAGCTGTATATTTCCTCAGGAAAATAGATAAAGTCTGGTGGAGCTCCATAGGAATCAAAAATTCTCCAATTCCGTCTTCTCTGAGATGTATCGCCAGCCAGTGTTCTCCGGGTTGATTTTGACGGTGAGTATTGACGATGATCATGGTCGGGAGCTCCGTAAGTATCTTTTTAGGCAGTTCGTCGCACGCCAACACTCCGTAAAACAGATTTTCTGTGTACGGATTACTGGACATGAGTTTGTTGATCTGCAGGGTGTTCATGCTTTTTAGTAATCATAAAGTATATTTCTTCTCTGGTTTATTTCAATAATGTTGTCAAAGACCGCGTACACTATTAGATTCACAGTATGGGGTAGGGGCTGCGAAAGCGGATTTCAAATCTCATGTTCCCAGTTTTCATCAATGAGAAATGGTCTCCGCATTCTTGATCTGGAGTCAAATCAAAGGCAAACAGGGTGTAACCTTTGGAGAATTCAGAACGGCTGATGGCTAGAGGCTGGTCTTTCAAGTGTTTTCCGTGGCCAACACAAGGTTGTAATATTCTCGAGCGGTGGTGTCATTAGCAAAATTGGGTTGAAATGGTTTGGCGGGAATCTGTTCTCCGTCCAAATACAAGGCCAGGAATTCCACATGGTTATGCTTGAAATTGAAGGGGTTTCTGGCGTAATCCCCGGAAAAGGCATCATTATCCACCATGCCTAGGACCACGTATTTGGGTAATTGTCCCAAGAACAAATTCTCCTGATTGCTCACCCGTATCCCGGCCGGTAAACTGAGAACTTTCATATTCACTCTTTCCACGGGGTACTTGGCGTTGGCGTTTGTGAGTGCGTGTGCGTGCCCCAATTTCACCGCCGCTGAAACTTTAACTTTCTTGACAAAAAGAGCTGCGGATAAAATGTTTACTTTGTAACGCTCGGCATCTCCGGACATCAGACAGAATTCATTTTTGCTCCGCACCATTTTTATTCTGACGTCCACTCCGTTTAGAATTAATTTTTCTTGAAAAAATAGGTCGGAATGAATAGATCCGAGGAGTTCTACTGTCTTACCCTGGGCCGTATAACCGTTTCTTTTTTTGAACCCCTCATTCGGACCGTCCAAGGTTGTGTTTTCATGTTCGTTGGCTGAGTCTTTGTAAAAAAGACCCGTACCAAATTGGTACTTGAGAGTTTCACTGCTGTAATTTAACAATCCCTCAAAAAGGACCCCTATACGGGTAAAGGCTGGAACTCTGTGATATTAGCGATCTCCCAGGGTTACATCCACTTGTGAAAATAAAGCGGCTATCGGATAATTAACAAAGGCTACCTTGGCCACGGGGGGTGGATTAGTTCCGTCGGCATTGACGATTTTGCATCGGACGTGTAGAAGCGTGTTATTCAGGTCCAAGTAGTCTTCCCCATTCCCGGTAATCAGAAACTCCAGCGGGGCGACTTCAGATAGAGCTGAGAGAGGGGGGACCTCGACATAGATGCTTTTTCTACACTAGTCTGAGTATAGGGTACCGTAAACAAGTCCAGTTCGGATTTCACACACTCTTGAGACATTCGATGAACGAAAGACATTTTGAGTTAAAAAATGTTTTTCGATTTCTTTTTCTGGCGGGACTTATCCTTGTGGCGGAGAGAAGAAAATGAAGTAAAAGCTGAACGGCGCGTCTTTTTGATGATCAGGGCTGCTCGTGACCCGGGAGGTCTCTTACGTTTAGTTTTCCTCATCACCATTAGACCCGCCCCAGCTTGATTTTCTTCGTTTCCTCGAGTCATCGCTCCTGACATGGCTCCAGCCACCACGTCTTTGACAATATTCTTAGCGGCTGATTTAATGTGTGGTTTGACAATTTCAAATCCTCTTTTCAAGAGAGGCAAAGCTCTTCTAAATAACCCTCGAAATATCCCTCCGATCCCAGAGCCGTACATCACTGGGGATCCAGAGAACCCGGGGAGTCCGTTACCGGCTTGGGCTTCATAATAATGCACGTAAGGGCTAGGGTCCAGGTAAGATCTCATCTCTGTATTAGTCGTGTATACACCTCTTGGAGGGTCTGAAATGTAACTTGACTATGACCTTGCCAAACTGAAATGGAACCGCTTTGTTCTGATCCGTCTTTATTTCAATGGTCAAAGTATCAAACTGAGTCTTGCTGACCGGAGCGTAGTGCGGCTTGTCGTAGGTGATTGTGGTAATCTTATTCATCTCATCCTCAATATGTACGCATCTCAAGAGAGGGACGTAGCTGTCTCCGACTCTTTGGTGAGACACAATGTCGCTGTAGGCGTACAAGGAATAAAACCCGCTCTGATATCCGCGGGGTAAGGAGCTTCATTCACCAGACCAATAGTTTTGTCCGGATGAGCTCCTAGAATCCTACCTAATTGTCCCTTGACATGCAGAGTTTCATCCTTCACAGTGTTTGAGAAATAGAATCTACGCTTTAGAGCGCTATAGCGGAATTTCGTAGTGTCTACTGAACGGGACTCCAAGAATTTTGAATCTTTCAACACCACTTCATTCATCTTGTCTGTCACTTTTCGACGCTAGAGTAATAGCCCGCAATAGTATAAAATTTAGCTATTAGCGGATTCACCAACATAAATTCATTATCCGGTTTGTCTAGGGTGTTCCACGTGTGCGGATACTGAATTTCAGCCAATCCAACTTCCCAGGGGCCCTGTAGGTCGATTGGGGCTGCTAATTTGACGGTAAATTCGGCGATGGTATTATTAGGGAAAACATCCTGGGAAGAATTGCTGGGTAGTACAACGTAAAAGCTTTTTCTCTCCATTGTGAACAGACCGTGAATGAAATACTATTTTTGATTCTCAGTATTTAACGTCTTGCGTAGCTTTCAGGGATCCAACTGTTAAACTTTTGGGCCACCCGAGCCATTTCACCAAAATATGCTTTTTTCTACGGATATTTTTTTTCGCCAAAATCTTTTCAATCCTAAAGACGTCCGTACCTCGAATCTTTTGTAACTCGGCAGTGTAAAAGGAACCTATAATGTCTTCGCCATCATAATCCTTGAGCTTGTAGACGGCGGATCCCTGGGGACTAGTTCAGAAACGGTAAATACCTCGTCTGAAAAGGTTTGTTCGTAACCCTTGGTAAAAGGATTCCGGGATTTCGACACTCTGACCGTATCGCCGACTTTGAATTTATATTTTAGATTTCTTTTGGTTTTAGTTAGGCCGTATAAGTTTTTAAAGACTTTCCAAGAATTGGAACTATTCACCTCAGCAGGGGCCATTTTATACCTCGGTGATAGCTGAGATTATAAGATTTCACCAAGTCCTGTAGCCCCGGCAGATAGGACCGGGTATTCCGGGAGCTGAAATAACGCCACATTTTGGTCTTCAGAGTTCGATTGAACCTTTCCACCACCGAAGCCTTTAATTCACTAGCTGTGGTGAAATGTTTTATTCCGTGTTTGTTGATCAGGCTTTGAAATTCCCGATTGAGAAACTCTTTACCGCTATCCGTCTGAAGTTTGACGGGTACTCTACCTTCCTCCAAAATTTCTCGAAAAGCCCTGGTTACTTCTTTACCCGTTTTGTTTTTCAGAACCCTGACCCAAGCGTATTTAGAAAGAATATCTATACAAGTCAGTAGATACTTGTAACCTCTGTTATACTCGGACAGGTTTGTCATATCCACCAGATCGACCTGCCATTGGCCGTCAATATTGGAAACATACACCTTATTCCTTTTAAAATGGATTCTGGCCGGTTTATGTATCGTGTAGGTGTATTGCCCAGATAACCAATCGGACACTTCTTGGGACCCAATATGGTGACCCGCTTGAGAGAGAGCTCTTTTCAAGGAATCCTTACCCCCCAAGGACCCGGGATTCTCAGAGTTATAATATGTTTTTCCAAGACCTGCTCCATCGCGGTGATAAAACAGACACTGACACCAGTTAAAAATTAGAAAACCTTTATTTAGAGTCTGAATTTTTCAGGCGCGTTGTGTTTTCAGGCTCAGAAAGACCCATCAGCTCTATCATATCATCAAATTCCAGGTCATATTTGGTCCACAGATTCATATGACCCTCATGATTAATATTTACGCTTACAAAACTCATTTGCCACACGGCGGGTTACACAGTAGGAGTATTCATCCATTTCATAAAATGACTGCATTACAGTATCATGAATAGAGCTGGTACTTTCAAATTCATCTACAGTCTTTTCAATCACTACACATATTTTGGGAATCGGCAGTAGAATATTAAAATACCGAGAACTTTAACAGCTAGTCGTTTCAGCCAATATTTACGGAAAATATTCAGAATCTTCTGAAAGCGACCTTGACGGTAGCCGATTTCAGGTTCAAAGAGGCATGTATGCCTTACCTGGGCAGGGTGATTTATACCACAGCCTTGACATTCTTTTTTCTGGTCGTAGTAGACAATAATGTCCAGCAGAGAAGTCATCAGACCTTTAACAAGCTGCAGGGCCTTTTTCCAGGTTTCAGGCAGTACACCATCGGGCAATCCATATTTGTCTCAGAAAGTCCTATCAACATCGGTTCCTGTGGAACTTGTTTGTGCACCCAAGGCTGCCCTGGAGCTAGGTGAGAGGTTTCCGTCTGATCGCCATTAACGGAGACGACAGTGTCCGGCTGATCACCATTGGGTGTGACGGGTGAGGCCCTACTCGACCAAGGAGACTGGAATCCGCTGTCTGTCTCAAGGTCTCTTGACCAGAGAGTGTAATCAGGCCGTATAGTAAAATAACACGGGTCAGATTCTTGGCAGTCCTGAATGCAATCCATCCGGACAGAGTTATAGAACTGGTAAGATTCAGGTCTTGAAGCGGAGTCTTTGGAGTCTTAGGGGAAACCCGAGGATGTTACGCCGAACTCCGTCATTTCAGAGTCCGAAGCTGTTGATATGCAGAGAGCTTTTAAAAGCTTCAAGAATTCTGAAATGGTCTGATCCTTCGTCTGGGTCCGTTGACAGACTGAGTATTTATGGTAAGAGGTATGGGGCGTGGCGTAAATAAAGGGGGTTTTACAAGTCGTCATCGCTCGATTCGAACGATGTTTCAGACCAGTTAGACCATTACCGGCCCGTCGCTTAAGCTTGCAGAATTCAGTCCTTGAATACTACAGGCGGATGACATTTTTCCTTATTAACCACGCATGATTCTACCATTGTTTCGCACAACTTGACCTGTTCCTCGTTGGTCGCTCCAGCTTGAAGAAACTCAGGAACCAAACATCTTTTAACCTTTTCAAACGATCCTTAGAATAGAGCCTACGGAACTGATGCTTCACTGGGGCATCGGTCATAGATTCCATTTTTTCTTCACAGAGTGCTTAGAACTGAGGAAAATGCATCGCTTTTTATACACCAGTTTCAGAAGTGTCCCAGGAAGTGGAGGGCCAGACATCATGTGCTGCAGTGAGGCTTAGGCAGGCCATTCAGTCTGGGTATGGATAGGAACATGCCTGAACTTGTCCAGGGTCCGGCAGCAACATGCCTGAACTTGTCTTAGGAAGAGGGGGCTAGGAAGTGGCTGGGGTGGTGATGGGTTCAAGGGGGATGGCGGGGGCCTAGGCAGCCCTTGGGCATGTCTGGACTTGCCCTACCGAGATGGGGGCAGGTGGCCAAGCAGGGGGGTGGGGGTTCAAGGGTGGGGACATCCATCAAATTGCCCTTGACAGCTTCCTGGGAAAACAGATGGCTGGGCTAAAGGTCATCAAAGGTCAACAAACAACAGATGGTTGGGGGTGGGGACTTCCTGTCAACAATCAACAGGGGCCCGGATCAAGGTCATCAAGGTCAACAAAACACCGGTGGTGGGGAGGGACTTCCTGAAAGGTCATCAAGGTCAACTAACAACAGATGGCTGGTGGGGCGGGACTTCCGGCCTTCAATTAAAAGGGCGGGTTTAATCTCATCAATCAAATTTGGATTAAATTTTGACAGAACCCACCTGACATATTACTACTTGTACATATGCCCTGTGATTAACTATCATCCATTTCAGGGCAGATTAAAAACTAGTGCTCAGTGTCACTGGAATAGCCCTAAATTGGAAAATCAAGGTTTGGAATGTACAGCACTGGAAAATCTTATTAAGATGTTTTAACGATCAATACATCCTTTAGAATAGTATACAACTTTGTTAAATATTGGAATATCATCAAATTTATCAGCAGGTATTTCTGAAAAGATACAGAATAAATTAGGGAAGAAGATCAAGGCCTTGCAAAAAACAGGAATAAATTAAGGAATTTGTTAGAAGGAAACTCTGTTACAATTTTGTGAAAATAACTGAACCCTGCTCAATTTATGGTCCTGCTAAAATGCTTCTTAATAACTCAGGAAATAAAATCTTAAACTGTAATAGAAATTGAAACAAATAAATGCTGTGTTATAAATTAAATATCTAAAGTGCTAAATGATGTAAATTTAGATGAGTGATATATTTTATATGAATACATTTCACCAAAATACTAAGGACATAATATCAGGACCCTGTTTTCTTTCAGGAATCCAATTTATTTTTCATGTTTATTGTTTCAGACTTCCAGCACAATATTTGACCTGGCAGTTGCAGCAGCAGCAGCTGCTTTAATTTTTTCTGTTATGTCAGGACAATCTTTTGAGTGGATACTCGCCAAAATTAATGCTCTTTGTCTGGTCCATGCCATAGAGAATTGAATGTTGCCTGTAGTGCATGTTAACATGAGAACTGCTGCTGCAATCTACCATTGCAAGTAATGAATGGGGAGCTAGGTTAAACAATATGTTTAGTTGTTATTTCTTATGTATCTCTCCCTGGTAACAGTCAGCTCTCTGTGCTTTTTCCATTCAATGCCACTTTGTAATTCAAGCATCATATCACAGAGCAGGAAGAAACTGTTTATTGAAGCTGTCTGAACAAAGTGGAAAGCATTCCTTTTAAAGCAGATAGCGAAGACTTTAATGCCTCATACTGCTTTTGGTGAAGTCTGGTCCGCTCATCTGTTACAAATAAATTGTTCACAATTCCTCTAGTGTAACAATAATTAGAATGCAATTTCAAAGAACAGAAATACCATAACAAAGACACCTAAAGAATGAAAAGCAAAATAGTCCTTTTAGTATTAATTGAACAGTTTACCTTAGGAATATAGAGATTGATTAACACTAGAATTACCAGAGCCTACGAAAAAACTCGTAATTCCGTCCCACCTTAAATTGCTTCTTAAATTCCTTCACACCTCTCCGCCAGCGTCCTTTGTCTTTGTGATGATTTTATATAGCACAGAATGGAAATCAGCGCTGTCGTATCAATCGCCTACTGTAACTTGCTTTCTTTTTTCTTCAGTTATACAGGTAGTCTTGAATAAAAGTGCACTTGTTTTGTTTGCGAAATGAAGTGTCTGTGTGCACTTTTCGTGGCATTACACGTGTATTTTTTGAGCATACCCGTTTGAGCAGTATAAAAAGTATTGAAAAGTATAACAAAACGGGCAGATGGGGAGTGTCTGATGATTGCATATAGCACCGAAGTTACTGCTCTTTACCATTCTCTCCTCTGCATGCCCTGGAGTACAAAAGAAACAGAATACAGACGCGATATAGCTCTGCGTTGTACCACGATGCATATTAACGCACCCCCCCAAAGGGTTCTGACACACAAACGCTGGCGAAGCTGCCTTCTGCGTATCTCACCGTCACTTGATTTTCTTTTTATTCAGTTTTATTGAGTGTTCCTGCCAGTCCCCGCATGTTGCTGTGTGCTGTTTCATTTATACTCCAGGACATGCAGAGGAGAGAATGGTAAAGAGCAGTAACTTTGGCGCTATATGCAATCATCAGACACTCCCCATCTGCCCGTTGTTTTGTTATACTTTTACACCAACTTATGTTCCTGTGTTTGAGCATGCTTAAATGGGCATGCTCAAAAAATACACGTGTAATGCCACGAAAAGTGCACGCAGACACTTCATTTCGCAAACAAAACAAGTGCACTTTTATTCAAGACAACCTGTATAACCGAAGAAAAAAGAAAGCAAGTTACAGTAGGCGATTGATACGACAGCTTGCATGGTGCAATGCTAAGAAGTGCTGATTTTCATTCCGTGCTATATAAAATCATCACATTCAAATATTAACAGTTCCCACACACCC
>NC_053156.1:5142090-5172968 GCF_016835505.1 Polypterus senegalus
ACAAAATATTTCACTGCAGCAACCCTATTAGATGGAATAGCAGCAGGATTATAAAGATGATTCAAAATCAGTCAAGGGTGCTTTAACACTAGAATTACTAGAGCCTACGAAAAAACTTGTAAATCCGTCCCACCTTAAATCGCTTCTTAAAATCGTTCACAGCTCTCCACCAGCGTCTTTTGTCATCTAAATGTGCTGATAAAAATCAAAACAAAGCTAACCTTTACAAGTATCACAAATTACACTGGCTGTTACACACTGAAATCAAATGTATGTTTTTATTCTAAAATAGTAAGACTAAGAGCAGTTTACTTCTCAAAACAGAGTGGTGCAGGATCGAACTCGCAACCTTTTGATTCCCAGTCAGCAGCTGATTCTATTGCGCCACAGAGGTAGTCATAATAAACAGGTGTCAATGTCACATGTTAAGGCAGCTTTTTGTTTCTCCAGTTATATTTTTAAATAAAATCACAATTGTTGTGTTACATTTGTACCTTCTGTGAAAGTATTTCTTTGATATTTGGACTTCAGGCTTCATACATTACATAGTTTATACCTACATTTTGTCATCTACTAGTAGAATATAAAAAACGTTTCTGTTTTAACGATGTGTTTATACAGATTACTGTAGAAACGGAACAGACATTAAATGCGTGTGTTCCAAACAACTTATTTCCACTCTAAAACTCCACTTCACTCCCAGAAAATCAATCAAGGCATGAGCTGGGAGAAGTTTGTGCACGTTCTAAGTCAGTGGGGGGATGATATATCCAGCTGCTTGCAGCCTGATTTTATCAGCACATTTAGATGACAAAAGACGCTGGTGGAGAGCTGTGAACGATTTTAAGAAGCAATTTAAGGTGAGACGAATTTACGAGTTTTTTCGTAGGCTCTGGTAATTCTAGTGTTAAACAATAAGTAAAACTTATAAAACAATTATATAAAATACTTTAAACGCTAATGACAGGAATAGAGTGTTCTCATCCAAATGTAATTCCTTTGTTAAAGGTTTAAGTTCCGCTGTTTCTATAGAATTGTGCACAATGCTGTTCTCTGAAGTATTACATTTATTTGTTAATTTCAGTTCCTAATTCACTAATGAGTTCATCAAATCACAAATGTCTTCATTATATTTGTTTGTCCAGAGCCTCTTAGGGCCTTCAGTGGTCTCTCCTGACAGCTCCACGGTGGTCCAGCTGCTGGCTCTCTGCAGTTTGCTTCTTCTCCCTGTAACTGCTGTTTGTTTGTTTGTTTTTATGTACAGTTTAACATTCTTTGAACATAACAGCGAGCAGCAGATTAAATCAGTGGTGTAAAATGAGCTGAGGATGTGCCCAGTGGTGGTCTGACACTCCATGCTGTCCTGAACCCAGTGCTGCTCAGATCCAATTTACTGGCACTTTGCAAGTGTTATTTAGACCAAAAGAAGCCATCATGAAGGTCTTGGTACCTAACAGTATTAGACACATATAAACAAAAGACCTCTGTGTGTGTGTGTATATGGAGCAGTCCACTCTGCTCACAATGAACCACAGCCATGGGAGTTGGTGTGAAGATGTAGAAGCTCATACAAGTGTGAATTTCCCTTGGTAAGATGGCGCATTCCTGCACTTTTAATGTTTTTCAGCACTTGCATGCCCCTCACTTCTCACGCAACCCAAGCAGACAAACTCAGCTTTGTGCTACATGCATGTTGTATATTCACACAATGAGTTACCATATGTTTACCTGAGACCGGTTCCAGCCTGTCCCGCTCAATTTGTGCCACAGCTGCACTCGACTACACGTCCATCTCAGATAATACACGACCTGCCCGGCCCAGTCAGCTGACTCCTCTGTAACTTCACTAATACAATAAAACTGCTGGGGAGTCATTGGGTTGCTTTTTGTCCTGAAGACCACACACAGCTAGAATGAGTAATAAATTCATTTTTACCTAAATATTGCACCTAAACTCATGTTACCCTTTCTAATTCTGGATGAACCACAGGCCACGATATTAATTAACAAATGGAGGCCTTTATCAAACTGTTCACAAATGTTCAGTATACAAGATTCTTCTATAGCCCATGAGTGTGTTGCCATGCACCTCAATAATGCAGTTATTCACAGATCCCTGGTCTCTAAAATGCCATGTAAATGTCAGGTTATCAGAGGTAGATTTCCCTGTGAATAACCTGGTTAAGTAACCCTGTAAACCGTTAAACGGGTAACACAAGAATTTTCTAGTCTGCACAAGTCCACTGCACTCTGTCAGCCTGTGAGTGTCTTTACTTCACACACGCATCCCTCCCAGTTATTATTATTATTATTATTACCCAGCAGCAACGGGTGTAAGGCAAGAAGGACACGTGCCGGTATGACGCCTCTTTAATAAAAATAATAATTTGCATTTATAGAGAGCCTTTCACAAACCTAAGGTCACTTTACATACAGTAAAAAAAATCACACAACAGACAAAAGAAGAGGAAAGTTTCCAGTTGAGATTTAAAGTTAGAGAAAGAGGAGCAATCTCAGAGAGACTGAGGAAGAGAGTCCCAGAGTTGAGGGACCGAAACACTGAAGGAGCTGCCTGCCCTCCCAGGGTGGAGAGTCTGATGTGTGGGACAGTAAGGAGATTGCTGCTCGAGGACCTGAGAGAGCAACAAGGAGTGTAAGGAGCTGAGTGAGGTAGAGGAGGGCAAGGTTATGTAGGACTTTCAAGGTGAGAAGACAAATCTTGAATTTAATCCTTGATGAGCAAAACGCTTTGTGAGTTCTGCATGCACTGTAGCTTTTGTGTAGATTTTGCAGGGAGGCCAATGAAGAGTGAATTGCAGTAATTGATACAAGACTTTATGAAACAATAAACCAGGGTCTGAGCCTCATTAAAGGACAGAAATGGAGGGAGGCAGGCAATGTGATGGAGATGAAAGAATGAAATTTTGGAAAGAGACCTAATGTGTAGCTCAAAGTTAAGTGAGGAATCAAACAAAACACCAAGATTTCTGACAAAAGGAGCAGGTTTGACATGTGGACCATCAACAGAAACAGAGAAATTGGATGTCTTAGAAACTCGGGAGTTTAGGCCGACCAGTAACACTTTGTTTAAGTGGCATGAAGTTTGAGAAAGTTATTTTCCATCCATAGCTTAAGATCAGTGATGCAGTCAGTGAGTGTGCTGGGAGGTGAATCTGTAAGGGAGTCTGTACTAAGATATGCAGGGCTCAATCACACAGCCAAGGAGAACACATTCATAAAGTGTCCCTTTGTTTAAATATATTTAAGAAACACAAGGAAATGATCACAGGCTTCTGCTTCTGGTGGCTGATGATGGTGTTGAACTCTTTTTAGTTCAGTTTGACGTTGGAGAGCTTTGAGAACTCCAGATTACTTACACATGATTTTTAATAACGCAGGTTTCTCACCTTATCCCAGTTACATGTGACCTTGTAAACACACCACACTTACAGGACTTCTTACACACCTCTTGTAAAACACACAACCACTTTCCAGTTTCTTAACAATAAAGACCTTTCAAGCTTCATCAGTACACTTCAGACTTTAATGAAAGTTCACAATTAATGCCAGTAGGAGTAGTAAGTATTACATTATTCTAGAATTAGTATCGCCTTTCACAATGTCTCCCTTAGTAAGAATTACATTAAAAATGTACAGTTTAATTAATGAGGTTCATTGAAGTTGATGATGTAGTTGTAGAACTGTCTCTGATGAAGCCTAAGGCACAAGTGCTGTTCTTCTAGTGGCTTTGAAATACAAATATAAAATGTATAAAGTGTCCAAAGTAGTAATATGTCAGGGACCTTCTGTCAAACTGTCAATCAAAATTTGACTGATGACCTTTGATGACCTTTAGCCCCGCCCCCTGTTGATTGATGACCGGAAGTCCCCTCCCCCAACCACCTGTTGTTTGATGACCGGAAGTCCTCTCCCCCAACCACCTGTTCGGCCACCTGTTTTCCCCAGGAAACTGTCAAGGGCATTTTGATGGATGCCACCACCCGTTGAACCTCCCGCCCCCCTGCTTGGCCAGCTGTTCTGTCCCATCTCACTAGGGCAAGTCCAGACATGCCCAAGGTCTGCCTAGGCCCCCGCCCCCCTTGAACCCATCACCACCCCCCAACCACTTCCCAGCCCCCCTCTTCCTAAGTCAAGTTTAGGCATGTTGCAGCCGTACCCTGGACAAGTTCAGGCATGTTCCCGGACTGAAGGGCCTGCCTAGGCCTCCCGGACAGGCAGCACATGATGTCTGGCCCCTCCACTTCCTGGGCCACTTCTGAAACTACTGTATAAAAAGTGATGCATTTTCCTCAGTTCTAAACACTCTGTGAAGAAAAAATGGAATCTATGACCAATGCCCCAGTGAAGCGTCAGTTCCACAGGGTCTATTCTAAGGATCGTTTGAAAAGGGTTAAAAGATGTTTGGTTCCCGAGTTTCTTTAAGCTGGAACGGTCGACGAGGATCGGGTCAAGCTGTGCGGGTAGAATCAGGCGAGGACGATAAGGAAAACTGTCCTCCGCCTGTAGTATTCAAGAAGTATTTCAGAATTCGTTGAAGCTTTTAAAAGCTCCCTGCATATCATCAGCTTCGGACTCTGAAATGACGGAGGTCAGCGTAACATCCTCAGGGTTTCCGCCTAAGACTCCAAAGACTGCGGCTTCAAGACCTGAATCTTACCAGTTCTATAACTCTGTCCGGATGGATTGCATTCAGGACCACCAAAAATCTGACCCGCGTTATTTTACTATACGGCCTGATTACACTCTCTGGTCAAGAGACCTTGAGACAGACACTGGATTCCAGTCTCCTTGGTCGAGTAGGGCCTCACCCGTTACAGCCAATGGTGATCAGCCGGACACTGACATCTCCATTAATGACGATCAGACGGAAACCTCTCATCTAGCTCAAGGCAGCCTTGGGTGCACAAACAAGTTCCGCAGGAACCGATGTAGATCGGACTTTCTGAGACAAATATGGATTGCCCCAATGGTGTACTGCCTGAAACCTGGAAAAAGGCCCTGCAGCTTGTTAAAGGTCTGATGACGTCTTGCTGGACATTATTGTCTACTACGACCAGAAAAAAGAATGTCAAGGCTGTGGTATAAATCACCCTGCCCAGGTAAGGCATACCTGCCTCTTTGAACCTGAAATCACCTACCGTCAACGTTGCTTTCAGAAGATTCTGAAGATTTTCTGTAAATATTGGCTGAAACAACTAGCTGTAAAAGTTCTCGAGTATTTTAATATTCTACTGCTGATTCCCAAAATATGTGTAGTGATTGAAAAGACTGTGGATGAATTTGAAAGTACCAGCTCTATTTATGTAATGCAGTCATTTTATGAAATGGATGAATACTCCTACTGTGTAACCCGCCGTGTGGCAAATTGAGTTTTGTAAGCGTAATATTAATCATGAGGGTCATATGAATCTGTGGACTAAATATGACCTGGAATTTGATGATATGATAGAGCTGATGGGTCTTTCTGAGCCTAAAACCACAACCGTCTGAAAAATTCAGACTCCTAAATAAAGGTTTTCTAATTTTTTAACTGGTGTCAGTGTCTGTTTTATCACCGGCGATGGAGCGGGTCTTGGAAAAAACATATTATAACTCTGAGAATCCCGGGTCCTTGGGTGGTAAGGATTCCTTGAAAAGAGCTCTCTCGCAAGCGGGTCAGCATATTGGGTCCCAAGAAGTGTCTGATTGGTTATCCAGGCAATACACCTACATGATACATAAACTGGCCAGAATCCATTTTAATAGGAATAAGGTGTATGTTTCCAATATTGACAGGCAATGGCAGGTCGATCTGGCGGATATGACAAACCTGGCCGAGTATAACCGAGGTTACAAGTATCTACTGACTTGTATAGATATTCTTTCTAAATACGCTTGGGTCAGGGTTCTGAAAAACAAAACGGGCAAAGAAGTAACCAGAGCTTTTTGAGAAATTTTGGAGGAAGGTAGAGTACCCGTCAAACTTCAGACGGATAGCGGTAAAGAGTTTCTCAATCGGGAATTTCAAAGCGTAATCAACAAACACGGAATAAAACATTTCACCACAGCTAGTGAATTAAAGGCATCGGTGGTGGAGAGGTTCAATCGAACTCTGAAGACCAATATGTGACGTTATTTTAGCTCCCGGAATACCCACTCCTATCTGCCGGGCTACAGGACTTGGTGAAATCTTATAATCTCAGCTATCACGAGGTATAAAAATGACTCCTGCCGATGTGAATAGTTCCAATTCTTGGAAAGTCTTTAAAAACTTATACGGCCTAACTAAAATCAAATGAAATATAAAATATAAATTCAGGATTGAAAAGGCCCGAAAAGTTTAACAGTTGGATCCCTGAAAGCTACGCGCAAGACGTTAAATACTGAGAATCAAAAATAGTATTTCATTCACGGTCTATTCACAATGGAGTGAAAAAGCTTTTACGTTGTACTACCCAGCAGTTCTTCCCAGGATGTTTTTCTGATAATACCATCGCCGAATTTACCGTCAAATTAGCCACCCCAATCGAACTACAGGGCCCCTGGGAAGTTGGATTGTCCGAAATTCAGTATCTGCACACCTGGAACACCCTAGATAAACCGGATAATGACTTTATGTTGGTGAATCCGCTAATAGCTAAATTTTATACTATTCCCACGGGCTATTACTCTAGTGTCGAGAAAGTGGCAGACAAGATGAATGAAGTAGTAATGAAAGATTCAAAATTCTTGGAGTCCCGTTCAGCAGACACTACGATAACGGAAAACAATATGAAATTCCGCTATAGCGCTCTAAAATGTTGATTCTATTTCTCAAACACTGTGAAGGATGAAACTCCACCTGTCAAGGGGCAATTAGGTAGGATTCTAGGAGCTCATTCAGACACAACTATTGGTCTGGTGAATGAAGCTCCTTACCCCGCGGATATCAGAGCTGGGTTTTATTCCTTGTACGTCTACAGCGACATTGTATGTACAGCTCAGGTTTTCCGGCCGACAGTGCAGATAGCTTCACCTGCCAAAAATGTTTAGTTAATTTAGAGTTGGTCGGGAAAATACGCGAATTGGAGGACCGCGTTAGGAATCTGATAGCGATTAGGCAAACCGAAAATTGGATCGACTCGGTTTGTTTAGACAATTCGGCTACATCTGATTCGGCTTCAGTCTCTCCAGGTCCCACTGTAGTCAGTGCGCGGCCGAAATCAGCAGCACCGATTCAGCCACAGGGCGAGTGGGTAACAGTAAAACGGGGGTCTAAGAATCCAAAATTTAGTCCCCCAGCACCCAGGTCACCAATTCGGACCCAGAACAGGTTCTCAGCTCTCCGCAGCGCGCCTGTGGAAACTGAGAATAATAAAGTGCTCATAATTGGCGATTCCATAGTGCGGAATGTTAGAATTCCAAACTATGTTAAACCAGCAGTTAATGTTAAGTGCCTTGCAGGGGCCAAGATTTCTGGCATAAAGGCCGCATTGGACCGTGTTGCAGCGATGAAGTATCTACCTTATTGCTGCATGTCGGCACTAATGATATTTATTTACAGCAATCTGAGGTATTAAAGCGGAACTTCATCTCTCTATGCACCAAAGCTAAAACAAAATGTCGGAATTTAATTGTATCTGGTCCCTTACCAAGATTGTATAGAGGGGATGTGATTTATAGCAGATTGCATTCCTTTCACTGCTGGCTAGAAACCTGGTGTGCAAATAAAAGCATAGCATTTGTGAACAATTGGGATGATTTTTGGGAAAGGCCTGGATTTTTCAGAAGAGATGGTCTTCATCCTAACTGGAGGGATCTTATGTATTATCCCAAAATATGGCAGCAAAACTGCCTGGTTGACTGATTAGAGCACCATCCAGGCCGCAGTCATGTGATCTTAAATCACAGGCTGTTCTTTATCCCACCTGTTATTTTCCTGAAGCTGTTACCCATAATCCCTGTTGTGGGGCATCCAGTAAATTTAGTCTTGATACAAACCATAAATTAATTGATAACCAAAAATAAGGTGTATAATTAGACCAAGGGATAAAACCAGACACTCCACCAGGGCATCTGTAATAGAAATTTAATTCAAATTAAAACAAAAAATATATCAGCAGTTCAGAAAGAACCATGCAGTTTTAAATGCTGTTTATTGAACATTCGCTCTCTTGGCACTAAAGCTGTTTTGGTAAATGATATATATTAAGTACAAAATCTGATCTGTGTCTTCTTACTGAAACCTGGCTTAGTAAATGTGACACTCTTCCCCTAGCTGAGACGTCACCAGATGGATACTCGTTCCTTCATAAGTCTAGAGATTCTGGTCGAGGAGGAGGCCTTGGAATAATTCATTGTAACAAAATGCAAATCACTCCTAAAAATTTAGGCAACTTTACATCCTTTGAGGCATTCATTTTAAATATTAAAACAGATTCCAACACAATTATAGTGCTAGTCTACAGACCACCAGGGCCATATTCATTGTTCATGACTGAATTTAGCAACCTTCTGTCTGATTTGGCTATAAATTATGATCACGTAGTTCTGATGGGGATTTTAATGTACACATTGATGTGGAAACTGACACTTTTAGCAAATGTTTTACTTATTTGTTAAATTCAGTAGGATTTTGTCAGATTGTCAAAGGTCCAACTCATAATCATAACCATACATTAGATTTAATTATAACTTACAAAGTTGAAATTCAAAATTTAAATATTACTCCATTAAATGTAGTTATTTCCGATCACTTCTTAATTACGTTTGATTTAGTTCTGCCCATGCCAGCGCACTCAGATTAAAACAAAGACAGTGCGACATCTAGATTGTAATTCTGCTTCAAAATTTATAGATACCTTGAGTAAGTCGAGTGTAATTGTGGAAAACCATTTAGATCAGTTAACATCAAATGTAAACGTGGAAAACAATTTAGATCAGCTAATATCACATTATAATGTGACCTTGAGAGATGCTCTGGACACAGTGGCTCCCCTAAAAACAAAAGTGATCAAAGCACATAGAAACTCTCCCTGGTTTAATGAAAATACTCGAGCTCTTAAATTAGAGTGTCGAAAACTGGAGCGCAGATGGAGAACAACAAAGCTACATGTCTTTCAAATTGCATGGACAGAGAGTGTTAATAAATATAAAAAGCCCTCTTTAAAGCTCGCTCAGAATACTATTCTACATTAATAGATAGCAATAATAAAAATCCTAGGGTACTTTTTAGAGCAGTGGCTAAATTAACAAATGGGAATTCAGATCAACAGTGCAAAATACCAACAGATATTAGCAGTACAGACTTTATGAACTTCTTCAATGAGAAAATTAAAAATATAAGATCCCAGATCTCAGCATCACAGTACAAACCAAATACTAGCTTAGCAGACCCTGCCACATTGCATTCAGCACTTTAATAATTTTAATCCTGTAACTCACAGGAAGTCTTAACTTTAATTACTAAAATGAAGCCCACTACTTGTTCCCTAGATCCAGTGCCAACAAAACTAGTAAAAGTGCAATGGATGTTCTTGCAGCCTATTCTAACATTATCAATAGTTCATTACTGCATGGCACAGTACCTGATGCACTAAAAGTGTCAGTCATTAAACCTTTACTTAAAAAGTCAGACCTAGACCCACACATACTAAATAACTATAGGCCTATTTCAAATTTACCATTTCTCTCTAAAATACTAGAGAAAGTAGTCGCCAGTCAGCTTCAGTCACACCTTACGCATTACAATTTATTTGAGAAATTCCAGTCTGGCTTTACTGGTCATAGTACAGAAACGGCACTAACACGGGTTGTAAATGACATTCTGATATCCTCTGATGAAGGAAATTCCACTGTAATTATGTTGTTGGACTTAAGTGCAGCATTTGACACCATTGACCATTCTATTTTACTGCACAGGCTAGAAAGCGATGTTGGGCTTACAGGCCCGTGCTCGCTTGGTTCAGTTCTTATTTATCAAATCGATTCCAGTATGTACAGAAATGTGCAGACAGTACTCCATCATTATACACAGAAGTTCAATATGGTGTCCGCAGGGCTCAGTACTGGGACCTTTACTGTTTTCACTTTACATGCTTCCACTGGGATCTCTCATTAGGAAACATAATGTTAATTTTCACTGTATGCAGATGACACCCAGTTATACCTTTCATTTAAATCAAATGAAGTTTCTCCGATGTTGTCTTTAATTAGTTGTGTTAGTGAATTAAAGGAATGGATGAATGAGAACTACTTGTCTTTAAATACAGATAAAACAGAGATGTTAATTGTTGGAGGGAATGACGCTGATCACAGCAATATTTTGTCGTCATTTAACTCAGTTGGAATCCCAATTAATTTTACTGAATCAGCCCGCAATCTAGGAGTTATCTTTGACTCTAGCATGTCATTTAAAGCGCATATTACAAAGTCGTCCAAAACATGTTTTTCCATCTTAAAAATGTTAGGAAATTAAGGCTTTCTAAATAAACAGGATTGTGAGAAATTAATTCATGCATTTATCTCTAGTAGGATTGACTACTGCAATGCGGTGTTCACTGGCTGTTCAAACTGTTCTCTATACAGCCTCCAGTTAATCCAAAATGCCGCTGCAAGAATTATTACAAGAACAAGAAAATATGAACACATAACCCCAGTTCTTAAATCTTTACACTGGCTCCCAGTTAAGTTTAGGGCAGATTTCAAAATCCTCCTTTTAACATATAAAGCATTAAATGGCCAAGGTCCGCTTACTTGTCTGAACTTATCATGACTTACAAACCTGAGCACATTAAGATCTCAAGATGCCGGTCTGCTTAGGATTCCAAGGATTAATAAAATAACAGTGGGAGGTCGAGCTTTTAGTTACAGGGCCCCTAAACTGTGGAATGGTCTTCCTGCTTCCATAAGAGATGCCCCTTCAGTCTCAGCCTTTAAATCCCGGCTGAAGACTCACTACTTCAGTTTAGCATATCCTGACTAGAGCTGCTGATTAACTGTACATACTGCATCTCTGTTGTTAGTCATTAGCACTATAACATAAGTAACATGATAATTATATTTGAATACTAACCCTCACCTATTCTGTTTCTTTTCTCGGTACCCAAATGTGGCCATTGTGCCACGGCCCACCTGCCAAGTTGTTTGCCTGCCTATGGTAAAGTCATCCCTGAAGGAGGATCACAGGAATCATGGGAAAGAGGGTCCTTTCATCGGAGCAACGTTTCAGCCGTGGCATGGCCAAAGGGGGAGGCAGCTAGATGGATGAGGTCTCCAGGACTCTAAAAATATCCAAACCTAATTATGTCATATCATCTACTGTTAAACCGTAATTCTAAAATTTTTATTATGCTGTATTAAGGAATTGTTCTGTTCTGTGTATTGTATTGTATTGACCCCCTACTTTTGACACCCACTGCACGCCCAACCTACCTGGAAAGGGGTCTCTCTTTGAACTGCCTTTCCCGAGGTTTCTTCCATTTTTCCTACAAGGTTTTATTGGGAGTTTTCCTTGTCTTCTCAGAGAGTCAAGGCTGGGGGGCTGTCAAAAGGCAGGGCCTGTTAAAGCCCATTGCGGCACTTCCTGTGTGATTTTGGGCTATACAAAAATAAACTGTATTGTATTGTATTGTATTGTGTCTCACCAAAGAGTCGGAGACAGCTACGTCCCTCTCTTGAGATGCATACATATTGAGGATGAGATGAATAAGATTACCACAATCACCTACGACAAGCCGCACTACGTTCCGGTCAGCAAGAATCAGTTTGATACTTTGACCATTGAAATAAAGACAGATCAGAACAAAGCGGTTCCATTTCAGTTTAGCAAGGTCATAGTCAAGTTACATTTCAGACCCTCCAAGAGGTGTATACACGACTAATACAGAGATGAGATCTTACCTGGACCCTAGCCCTTACGTGCATTATTATGAAGCCCAAGCCGGTAACAGACTCCCCAGGTTCTCTGGGGCCCCAGTGATGTACGGCTCTGGGATCGGAGGGATATTTCGAGGGCTATTTAGAAGAGCTTTGCCTCTCTTGAAAAAAGGATTCAAAATTGTCAAACCACACATTAAATCAGCCGCTAAGAATATTGTCAAAGACGTGGTGGCTGGAGCCATGTCAGGAACGATGACTCGAGGAAACTAAGAAAATCAAGCTGGGGCGGGTCTAATGGTGATGAGGAAAACTAAACGTAAGAGACCTCTCGGGTCACGAGCAGCCCCGAGCATCAAAAAGATGCGCTATTCAGCTTTTACTTCATTTTCTTCTCTCCCCAACAAGGATAAGTCCCTCGCCCGCAGAAAAAAGAAATCGAAAAACATTTTTTAACTCAAAATGTCTTTCGTTCATCGAATGTCTGAAGAGTGTGTGAAATCCAAACTGGACTTGTTTACGGTACCCTATACTCAGACTAGTGTAGAAAAAAGCATCTACATTGAGATCCCCCCCCCCCTCTCAGCTCTATCTGAAGTCGCCCCGCTGGAGTTTCTGATTACCGGGAATGGGGAAGACTACTTGGACCTGAATAACATGCTTCTACATGTCCGATGCAAAATCGTCAATGCCGATGGAACTAATTCACCCCCGGTGGCCAAGGTAGCCTTTGTTAATTATCCGATAGCCGCTTTATTTTCACAAGTGGATGTAACCCTGGGAGATCGTTTAGTATCACAGAGTTCCAACCTTTACCCGTATTGGGCCCTTTTTGAGGGATTGTTAAATTACAGCAGTGAAACTCTCAAGTTCCAATTTGGTACGAGTCTTTTTTACAAAGACTCGGCCAACGAACATGAAAACACAACTTTGGACGGACCGAATGAGGGGTTCAAAAAAAGAAGCGGTTATACGGTCCAGGGTAAGACAGTAGAAATACTTGGATCTATTCATTCCGACCTATTTTTTCAAGAAAAATTAATTCTAAACAGAGTGGACATCAGAATAAAAATGGTCTGGAGCAAAAATGAATTCTGTCTGATGTCTGGAGATGCCGAAGCGTTACAAAGTAAACATTTTATCCGCAGCTCTTTTTGACAAGAAAGTTAAAGTTTCAGCGGAGGTGAAATTGGGTCACGCACACGCTCTCACAAACGACACGCCAAATACCCAATGGAAAGAGTTAATATGAAAGTTCTCAGTTTACCGGCCGGGATACGGGTGAGCAATCAGGAGAACCTGTTCTTGGGACAATTACCCAAATACGTGGTCCTAGGCATGGTGGATAATGATGCCTTTTCCGGGGATTACGCTAGAAACCCCTTCAATTTCAAGCATAACCATGTGGAATTTCTGGCCTTGTATTTGGACGGAGAACAGATTCCCGTCAAACCATTTCAACCCAATTTTGCTAATGACACCACCGCTCGAGAATATTACAACCTTGTGTTGGCCACCGGAAAGCACTTGAAAGACCTGCCTCTAGCCATCAGCCGTTCTGAATTCTCCAAAGGTTACACCCTGTTTGCCTTTGATTTGACTCCCGATCAAGAATGCGGAGACCATTTCTCATTGATGAAAACTGGGAACATGAGATTTGAAATCCGTTTTCGGCATCCTCTACCCAATACTGTGAATCTAATAGTGTACGCGGTCTTTGACAACATTATTGAAATAAACCAGAGAAGAAATATACTTTATGATTACTAAAAAGCTTGAACACCCTGCAGATCAACGAACCCATGTCCAGTAATCCGTACACAGAAAATCTGTTTTACAGAGTGTTGGCGTGCGACGAACTGCCTGAAAAGATACTTACGGAGCTCCCGACCATGATCGTTGTCAATACTCACCGTCAAAATCAACCCGGAGAACACTGGCTGGCGATACATCTCAGATAAGATGGAACTGGAGAATTTTTCTAATCCTACGGAGCCCCACCAGACTTTATCTATTTTCCTGAGGAAATATACAGCTTTTTAAACAGAAACTGTAAAGAAATTATTCACCATACCCGGCAGCTTCAAAGCTGGTTTTCCACCGTCTGCGGGCAACACTGTATTTTTTTCCTGCATCATAGAGGAAAAGGACGCTCTTATCAAGAGGTCATGAACCTGTATTTTAATGAAGTCACCAAGAACGATGATATGGTTCAAAATTTTGTCAACACCTTGTCTAAGAACACTTCTAGAAGCTTTCAGGATCACCCCTGTATGCAAAGTTCTATGACCTGTAATTATCTTAAATAAAGAATAGTAATCAAATCTTTGTAATCAAATATAATATTTTATTAAACAAAAATATAATTAAATTTCAATAAGAAATCCATTCATTCTTTTTGCGAGATCTGGTTTTCTTGCCAACAGGTGTATCGGAAGCAGTCGTCGCGGCAGCAGAGGCAGAAGCCCCGTCTTGGGAGGGTGGTTTGAAACTCTCTAGAAGTTCTCTAGTATCCATGTTTGGTACGGCCGAGGTCGCAATATTCAAACTGGCCAGGGCCTTAATAAATTCTTTCCAGCCCCTAGGTCTCCGATAGGACGGTATGTTGTGACGGGTGGTTAAGTTCCACATTAGATCGACCATATTCGTTCCGGGTAACGGTTCTCCACGAAACACAAACTCTCCCAAGCAATTCCAATAGGTTGTATTAGGGTGATGCGATATTTTCTGTAAAATTATTTCAGTATATTTCTTTGATTTATCCGGAGCACTTTTCAAAATCTCGTCGTACACCCATTCTTCTGGGGTACTAGGCGCATCTTTGATCGCCTCAGACAGCACCTCCTGGCTCTCGAAGGGCATCAATAATGTCAGAGAACCGGTTTCTTTATCCGCTTTTTTCACAAAGGTAAGGTATCATTGCGAGACGGTCGTATTAAGTTTTACTTTTGCATCGACGCTCAAGTCATCGCGTTCAAGAATGAGTTTCATTTGTTTTTCCAGTTCACTTTCCGTAGAGCTTAAAAGGTCGTTGGAAGGTGTGGGTTTTTGCTGCCACTGAGCCATTTGTTGTTGAGGGACCAGGTACATCTTGCGCTTGTATTCCATATTTATACTCTCGAAGCTATTAAACTAGTAATGAAAGGAATGGCAGCGCTTAACAGGGCTCCAAAAAAACCTCCTTTCTGATTTAAAAGGGCTTTTTCCTTTTTAACGGGTAGTTTTTTATCGCTGAGTTTTTTAACGGCGCAACGATGCTTCTTCAGCAACTTGAACTGTCTGGAAGTCAGGGGGACATGGCCTTTTAAAATATTGAGAGCTATTTCGGCCAGAGCATACATTAAATCGTCAGGAGCCTCGCTCAGCATCGCTTTTCTTCGGCAACAGGAGACATTATGCAGGGTCTTGAACAGAGGGAGATTTCTTTTTATTCTGCACGACATGCAGTCTCTTTCTCAAATACTCGGAAAATCGCACGTCTTTATCTTTTCATGATGTACGCTGCAGGCCAATTGGGAGGAAACAAGCCGGTACGTAAACAAAATTCTTTAGGTGTCTGGGCTTTCAGATCCACCAACAGATAACTGTAAGGGTGTCGCGTAGCATCCTCAAAGGCCTCCAAGAAAAATTTCACCCTACCGGGGTACATTTGACGCGCTAAATTGGTGATTTGCAGCTTATCTCTCGGGTTTTTAAAAAGGGTGATGTAATTGGCATTCAGATTTATTGTTCTACTTTTCTTGCCTTGAAAAAATAAATTTTGGACCAAGTAAATGATGGACAAATTCCTGTGATGATTATATTTTGTGAAGGCCCTCTCTATCGCCTTTTCCATCAAATCGTCGACAATCACCAAGTTAACTCGATCAGGCGGCAGTAGTTCATCGTCGCTTAAGGAAGCGGGTAACCCCTCCAAAAATTAGATTTTGGGAAATCGGGCTAATAGTTCATCGTACAGAGGCTGCCAGCAGCTATAAAACCAGACTATATTGTCAGGGCGACGAGAAAGCACATGTTCTGTGTGTTCCAAAAGCTTTTTCACATAATGCGATTTGCCCGAACAGGAGGGTCCCAAGACTATTTTTGAGAACGGGTGCTGAAGTCTTACATCAAAGCCCTCTTTAGTATCCATAGGGTAGAGATGTGAAATCGGGCAAGAGAACCCTTTTGTTGTACACCACTCTGAATCTCTTTCTGAGTGGACGATTTCGCAACGTCAGGGTCTTTTTGTTCCTATGAATCTGCGTACCATGAATGGTTATTTCTTTTGTGAGATTGTTTTCTACAAAACTATGCACTAGATCCATTAACGAATATAGGTTTACCTCTTAAACCGTTTGGTGATTGAGAGTAATACCCTTTACTTTCATGCATACCTTGCCTTTGAACGTTTTGTACGCGTACGTTTTTGGACCCCCAGAAACAAATTTTTCTATGTAGTCATCAGGATCTAGTTCGCTGGTGAGTTTGCCTAAATAGTCGCCGAGCTGTGGTGTGTACTGTCCGGGCGAGGCTGTGAAGATAATGGAATCTGTATCATGATACAGAATCCTCGGCCCTAAACGATCCAGCAATTCGTACAATTCTAGCCGGGCATAGGCATTGGTGAAAGCGGTGATCACCACATTGACAGGGCCAGGTAGAACGTATCGGTCATCCGCAGGGCAACTATTAAGAAGGATATCAGGGAGGGTAAAAGACAGTTGGAGAGGAATAGAGCAGATAAGGCAAAAGAAGACCCCAAGAGATTCTTTCAGTATTTTAGTAGTAAAAGAACAGTTAAGGAGGAGGTCAAGTTCATCAGGAATAGTAAAGGGGAATTAAAAGATACAGACAATGAAATAGCAGATACCCTAAACTTACATTTTTCTGAGGTGTTTACAAGTGAGCAAGTGGATAACCTGCCAGAGGTAAACGCAACTACTAAGGAGGTACTGAGGGATTTGGAAATTGTAGAGGGAGAAGTGCTGCTCAGATTAAATAAGATAAAATCAAACAAATCACCAGGCCCATGATAATATTTATCCTCGTGTTCTTAAGGAGGCTAGTGAGTACAGATATAAACCCTTGACACATATTTTTAGGAAGTCACTGTGCACTGGAGAGATTCCAAAGGACTGGAAAATGGCAAATATCATCCCATTATATAAAAAAGGGTGACAGGGCAGATCCAAGCAACTATAGGCCAGTAAGCTTAACAAGCATCACAGGAAAATTAATGGAAGGAATTATTAAGGATAAGATTGAGCAACACATGGCAAGGACAGGAGTTATTCTGAACAGTCAGCATGGGGTCAGAAGAGGGAGGTCGTGTTTTACTAATATGTTGGAATTCTATGAGGGTGCAACAAAAGCATATGATCAAAGTGGAGCTTATGATATTATTTATCTGAACTTTCGGAAAGCATTTGATAAGGTGCCACATGAGAGGTTGGGCATCAAGTTAAAAGAAGTGGAAATTCAGGGTGATGTTTTTAGATGGGTGAAGAATTGGCTCAGACACAGGAAGCAGAGGGTGATGGTGCGAGGAACCTCATCAGAACTGGCCGATGTTAAGAGTGGTGTTCCACAGAGGTCAGTGCTAGGGCCGTAGCTATTTTTAATATATATAAATGATTTTAATAGGAATATAAGTAACAAGCTGGTTAAGTTTGCAGATGATACCAGGATAGGTGGATTAGCAGATAATTTGGAATCCGTTATATCATTACAGGAGGACTTGGATAGCATACAGGCTTGGGCAGATTTGTGGCAGATGAAATTTAATGTCAGTAAATGTAAAATATTACACATAGGAAGTAAAAATATTAGGTTTGAATACACAATGAGTGGTCGGAAAATCGAGAGTACACATTATGAGAAGGATTTAGGAGTCATAGTGAACTTTAAGCTATCAACTTCCCAATAGTGTTCAGAAGCCATTAAGAAGGCTAACAGAATGTTCGGTTATATAGCACGATCTATGGAGTACAAGTCCAAGGAGGTTATGCTCAACCTTTATAATGCACTGGTGAGGCCTCATCTTGAGTACTGTGTCCAGGCTACAAAAAGGACATAGCAGCACTAGAAAAGGTCCAGAGAAGAGCGACTAAGCTGATTCCAGGTCTACAGGGATTGAATTATGAGGAAAGATTAAAGAGCGAGCCTTTACAGTTTAAGCAAAAGAAGATTAAGAGGTGACATGATTGAAGTGTTTAAAATTCTGAAGGGAATTAGTACAGTGGATCGAGACTTATATTTTAAAATGAGTTCATCAAGAACATGGGGACACAGTTGGAAACTTGTTAAGGGTAAATTTCGCACAAACATTAGGAAGTTTTTCTTTACACAAAGAACGATAGACACTTGGAATAAGCGACCAAGTAGTGTGGTAGACAGTAAGACGTTAGGGACTTTCAAAACTCGACTTGATGTTTTCTTGGAGGAAACAAGTGGATAGGACTGGCGAGCTTTGTTGGGCTGAATGGCCTGTTCTCGTCTAGAGTGTTCTAATGTTCCTACTTCCACTGTACCTGAGCGATTTTGTCGCTGACAAAGCCAAAATAGGAGACCCGATACATGCCTGAGAACAGGTAATCAAAGAATTCTTGGGTGTGTTTAACAAACGTCGTGGTCAGTTGGTTAGGCTTCTAACCGAATTTTCCCCAAAGAGAATTCAGAAATAACTTGGAAATTTGTCTCTTGGCGGGATTGGAGGCTATGTTTTCACGCTCCAATAATACGCCTTCTTTTAAGAAATAGTCGTCAACATAGCGCTACCGGGACGCTCCGTCCCCGGCCCAAGATGGCCATCCAGAGGCCTCCTGTTTGCCTTTCAGATGAATTTTGATGTAATCGGAAAATAAATCTGTGGTACTCTGTTCGTAGTGCCATATCTCATGAATTTTTAAAACTTTGTACCCTTTATCTAAGGCCTTGAGTATTTCGACGCAGCACCAGGTTCCTGTTAAAGACCTTTCCCGACCATTGTGACGGCAAAGGCCGGTGGATGTCTGGGTTTCTGCACACGGCACAGAAGCGAACATCAATTTATTGCAAATTCTTAAAGGGAGGACCGGAAAATACAAATTGTGAGGGGCTAGCATGGTGATTTTAATGAGCCCAAAGTATTGCTTAAGATCGCCAAACTCCTCAAAAACAAAGTTCGGATGGCCGATCGGGTAGGTTTTGTTTTGTTGGACGTAGGGGTACAGACTTGTAAAATCGTAATAATGCATTTGCTCGCTGCCTTGCACCTTATGATATAATTTGATAGCGTTGGTGCCCTTCATAAAGGGCATCATGGGGATTGATAGGTTCAGGAAACTCAAAGCGTCTTAAGAAATCCTGAAGCTCCGTGTCCTCTTTTTTCATGCGCTCCCACTCATGTTCCCAAATCACTTTCACCGTCAGATTAAAGTTTTCACGCAATTTATTGAGTTTGTCGTCAAACGTTTTAAACAATTCTGCATAAGACGTCCCCGTAAGAGGGTGCTTGGCTTACGCATCGTAGCACTCTGGACATCCGTGATAAAAGCAACCAGAAAACTCAAAGGCCATCGGGACACCGTGAACTTCGGCGTAACCATCTAGATAAAAGGACCCCATCTTGACTTCACCATGATTCCGTGCATGTCGAATGTTTATTTTTTCCTTCTCGGGAAGAAGCATTAGCCACTGAATAGAAGCATTAGAATATGCTTTGTGAGTGCTTTTATAATGATCAGTCGGAATGACTGGAATGAATCAGGCATGCAGTTTTGTCTGTACATGGACAGACAGAGAGAAGCTAGGGTCATACACTGAAAAGGATCAATATTACCGATCCCGACCACTTCATCTCTAAATTTCATGCACGCAGATCTCAAAATAACCACGTTGTTTCGACAACAGTGTGCCATTTCTTGTCTAAAGTTGAAGGTACTGCTTTTAATCGAGTCGTACCAAGACAAAAATTCCTCTCTTTCCTGGCTCATCATGTGTTGAATGCCGTTAATATTTAGGCTCGGGGTATGGGCCGATGTAATTTTGATTTTCAGCGGTATTAAAGAAATGGGGAAAGTACCCTTTTTGAGCCTGGAATCCCAGGGCTTTGGGCATACTGCTCAATTTCATAGGTAAGAAGTTCAACGAGTCGATAAATCTCAAGTTGTAATCTTCTTCTATAAAGCACATTAATTTACAACCCTGAGATGTAACAAATGGAGTTTGCCCGCTTTCAACGAGATATTTCATGAGGAAATATCCATCATAACCCTTAGAATTTTGAGCTATGAACGTGTAATCTTTGTATTTCGGACATCGATATCTGTGAAAGAACTTTGCTACGCAGTCCTCGCTGGACCATCACCACGATTGACCGTTCCAATGAATGCAGTGGATGTAATTGGGGATGTGAGTACCGTCATCTTGACGGCACTGAAAATCGTAGAACACGTATTTTTTGTGGTTTGGTCTTTGCGGTAAGCTTTGAATAAAGTACTGATGATTTTCATCAGACTCTTTCACGACCACTCTACAAACGCAACAGTGTTTGCGTTGACACTTGTGAGGTTTTGAACCGGCTTTCAAGCTGTCTCTCGTGACAGAAAGTGTAGACTTTAAAGACATCGCAGATACTTTCAGACCAACGCGTCTTCATTCCATTTCAGTGTTTTGTGGAGTTGAAGCAAACCCTTGATCGACAGAAACAATGACAGTCAGGACATCGAAAAAGCCTCCCGTCAACCAATCGACAGTTTGTAGATAAACAGGCGTTACAGTGCTGTTCTTGAGTGATGTCGTGACAGTATAGAATATCCGTGTAACAGAAATCGCAGACGTAATGAAATCCCAGAAAGCCTTTTAGATTCAAAATACCGTAATAATGCTCCTGGTGCAAAAACAGGAACGCCGTCTTTGGTTTTCTGACCCGGGACGCTTCAAATTTTAATAGAGAGTTGGTGTTCAGTTCCCTGTACCAGACGATAATTTTAATTCCTAGTAGCCTCTCAAATTTTTCGACATCTGAAAACGTTACTTTCTGATCCGTTGATAAACCGACCCTGACGTGCAGATGACGAGCCTCTTGTTCACACAATTTCTGATTGTTTCTGAACCTATCGTTTAATACAGCCAGCAAACCCCTGGCAAAACAGAACTGATCATCCCGGTTAAAGGAGATCCATAGGTGCTTCTGTTTCTTTTGAACGATTACATCGTTGGAAAGGGAACAGGCTTTACGCCTAGACCCACCAGATGGAACCCTAACCACCTGAACGATTAGCGTCAGACTGGAATCGGCTAAAATAGTAGAGTGACTCTGGAGAAGTAATTCAATTTGATTAAAAAAGTCTTCAACAGAAAGCATGCCCGCGAGGGTTAGGGAAAAAACACTGGGGTTGAGACATTCGGCAGGTAATTCTAACTGAACTAGATCCATAGGATTCAAAGTGCTCGTAAAACTGTCTAATATTTGCTGCAGTGTCTCGTGTATATGATTAAAAACTTCGGCGAATGAATCAAGTGTGTAGGCCTCAGAAAAATTGAAGCGGTGTCTAATCTCGTATTGTTAAATTTTGGACTCTCCGTTATAGACAAATTATTTAATTTTAAAATTAAAAACATTTACTTCGAGAGGTAGAGGGTTGTGGGGAACTTACTGAAGGCTCTGGAGATGATGGATTCACCGTATGTGAGGTAGATGGCTGTGGAGAGTTTACTGACGGCTCTGGAGACGATGAATTCACCGTATGCGAGGTAGATGGCTGTGGAGAGTTGGTTTCGAGACTCAAGTTTACACTGGATAAATTAGTCACTCCTGATCCTGTCTGAGGCTGTGGGGAGGAAGTATCCGGCTCTTTTAAGTCATCAACAGGTGAGTGTTGAAGACTGATCTTACTAGGTCCCGAGTTCCCTGAGGTAGAAGGTTGTGGGGATTTCACATTCGTGTTTAGGGCATTTGGTTGTTGTGAAGTGCCTGAAGACGTTCTGTCCTGAGAAGAGGTATTCTTCAAAAGCTCCAACAGAGTGTTAAATCTAGCTATTTCATCAGAATTTAAAACCTGGAGCGAAGTATCAATGAGGTCAAAATTGTCAATAGGATGTGTCACTGGGGTTGGTAATTGAACAATTTCAAGTAATCGCGGAGGGGTAGGTATTTTAGGGGTTTTATAGAATATTCAAGGTTATCAGACATCTCTTTTAATAGTCTCAGGTTTTCACTGGACGGCCTTTTCCTACCTTTGCGCCTACAAGATGTTCACGGATGCTGTCTGTACCACTGTCTCTGCTGCTGTCACGTTCGTTGCCGCTACCGCTAGACCCGTTTTCAGGCATGACCTAAATTTTTTATAAGGTTACAGTTATAAGCACAGAAAATAAAAATTTAAGCAAAGGTTACAGTTATAAGCACAGAAAATAAATATTATTATTATGTTATTTTTTTGAATGCCCCCGGCTGCTCTGAGAGGGTGCAGAAGAATGACGCCGGATGCTCTGAGAGGGTGCCGGAGAATGACCCCGCTGCTCTGAGAGGGTGCGGAGAATGACCTCGGATGCTCTGAGATGGTTTCGGAGAATGCCCTGGCTGCTCTGAGAGGGTGCAGGAGAATGCTGAATGCTGATCTCCGACGGGGGGTTGTTTGTGGATTCTGCCAGTTTTGGTACAGTGCTAGATTTTCTGAACCTTGCAGCAATTGCGTTAAAACACCCGGGAAAGTTGAATCTGAAAATAAAATTATAATCTTCTCAGTTAAAGGACTCTTTTCACAAAATCTGCAAATAAATTGTGTTCCCAAAGTTTCATTCATAAATTGAAAAGGGCACTTACTGTGAATGTACAAATCAGGGTAATCCCTTTGAGAAACTGTTTCATTTTGTACAGAATTTTAGTCTACAAAACAAAATGCATACCTATTTAAAATAACATTTCCCATTCCAGCGCTTGCAGTGGCTGAAACAAAATGCATGAGCTGCAATCCAGACACACACATATACACAAGCTGATCTACACGTGCTTACGCACGCACACACACACACACACACACATACACAGCTCAACCGGTTAATTAACACCGAACGCTTTAATACACATCACCCTATTCAACCCGATAGGCTACTTGTAACTACCCAAAGCACTTTAACAAACTGCACGCGCAATCCCTACACTAAGTTGGATAAAATCATTTTCAAAATAATCGGGTCTCAAGGTATTAAAATATAATCTCATAAATACAGAAACACGTTATAATATTCATTTACCCGATGATTCAACAATACTTTTGATACGTCTAAAATCACACGGACTTTTGAGGACCCTAGTATGTATTACATTTCATTTAGCAAAGCTCATGTGTGCCCGAACGCTAGTAATCACATGCACATAGAAACGTTGTAAACATTTTATCATTTTAATGAAAATTCTCACCTGTGTCATCAAAATTGATCGTAAGCGAATCTACTTGTATATATATACCTCTAAAGAAAAGAAAATAAAGGAATCAGCCATACATTTTGAAATAACTATTGTATTCCTGGACATTTTGCATTACAACCCAGTAATTATACTCAAATATTCACTCACGCGTCGTTCTTGCGGTTAGTTAAGACCATGGGCCGCAGAGGGTGCAAGTAGGTGCACGTGCACCCCCCTAGCTTTTGAAAAAAAAGGAAATGGAGAAAAAAAATAAATCTTTCAATAATAAGAAAAAACGCGAAAAAATAGTTTTTATTTTAAATTTTTAAATTACAATTAGACGTTTACATTTTACAACTATACATAAACAATCATTCACTTTGTTTCTAAAAGAGCATTTCAAGCCTTCTTTTTTGTTGTCCAAACTTGTCTACAACTTTGTCGATAAATTTTGGACAATTATTTATTCTTTTTTTGTGTACACTAAGCATACATAATCCACTTAATCTATCGTCACTCATTGTAGATCTGTTCCAAGTTTTTGACGTACTGTAATGTGCTAAAAGATCTTTCAATACTGCAGGTTGTTGCAGGAATTGCGATGCACCTACTTGCACCCCTGCCGGCGCCCATGTGCACCCCTGAATTAAATCCTGGCGGTAATGGTTAAGACACGTTTATAGACTCATCATCCCCTTTCATGAACAGATCAGACCGGTAGAAACATGTTATAAGCAGTTTTATATTTTTTTATATTTATTTTTTTTTATTTATTAATTTTATTACAATCAATACATAGCAATCAAGTTTTTACAAAAAGAATTATGTTAAGAACAGATCGATCCCCACCCCTGAGAGAGAGAGCAAGCCAAACGGTGTAAAATTTAAGGCTTGTAAAAATACCTAAATTAATAAATTCTCTGTGCTTTATAAACTTATTTTAAAATATTACTGATTAGATCCTGCCATGTTTTGAAAAAAGTCTGTACAGATCCTCTAACTGAGTATTTGATTTTTTCCAATTTTAAATAGTATAACACATCAGTTTCCCACTGACTTAAAGAGGAGAGTTTGGGTTCTTCCAGTTTATCAGAATGAGTCTGCGTGCCAACAGTGTAGTGAATGCAATCACAATTTGTTTGTCCTTCTCCACTTTAAGCCCCTCTGGAAGAACCCCAAACACAGCTGTTAATGGGTTAGGAGGGATTGTGAGTCCAAGGCTGTCTGAGAGGTAATTAAAAAATTTTGTCCAGAATAATGTTAATTTGGTGCAGGCCCAGAACATGTGACCTAGTGAGGCTGGGGCTTGGTTGCAACGTTCGCAGGTTGGATCATCACAGCCCTGGAAACATTTTGGAGAGTTTTAGTCGAGACAGATGTGCTCGATATATATAATTTTGAGTTGTATAATTGTATGCTTTGCGCATATGGAGCTCGAGTGAATTCTCTGCATTGCTACTTTCCACTCCTTTTCTGATATATTAATTGAGAGGTTATTTTCCCAGTGTCCTCTTTAATCTTTGAAAGGAAGGGATTGTAAAATGATTTTATATATTGTAGAGATGGAGTCTAATTCCTCAAAATTGAGCAATAATTTTTCCAGCGTGGATGAGGGTGCAAGATGAGGAAAATCTGGAAGGTTCTGTTTAACAAAGTTCCTGATTTAAAGATAGTGAAAGAAATTTGTAGCTGGAATGTTAAATTTGGAATGTAATTGTTCATAGGATGCAAAGACGTCTATATAAAGATCTCTAAGCAAGTTAATTCCAAATTTTTTCCAGATATTAAAAACTGCATATGTTTGTGAAGGTTGAAAGAGGTGGTTCTCTTGCAGGTGCCACAGAAAGAAGCTTCTCCGCCTTAAAATACTTTCTACATTGGTTCCAGATTCTAAGTGAGTGGAGCACGTATTGCCGATAACGTGTGTGTTTATTGGAGCAGAGCAGGGAATACAAAAAAGTACTGCAGGATTTTACTTCTATTGCGGTCCATGCCTGTGTATGTTCTTCTATTTGTGTCCAGGTTCTTATCGCCTGTATATTTGCCTCCCAGTAGTAAAACTGGAAGTTAGGTAGAGCCATGCCGCCTAGTGCCTTTTGTCTTTGTAGGGTCGCTCTTTTGATGCGTGAAAGTTTAGAATTCCAAATAAAAAGGTTATTGTTGAATCTAATTGCTTAAAGAACGATTTATTAATGTATATTGGTATGTTTTGAAATAAAAAAAGGAGCGTAGGAAGAATATTCATCTTCATCCATCCATCCATCCATCCATTGTCTAACCCGCTGAATCCGAATAGGGTCACGGGGGTCTGCTGGAGCCAATCTCAACCAACACAGGACACAAGGCAGGAACCAATCCTGGGCAGGGTGCCAACCCACCGCAGGAATATTCATCTTAACAGTGTTAATTCTTCCAGCTATTGTGAGATGAAGGGTTGACCATCTATGCAAGTCTTGTTTAATTTTTTCCATGCAGACGACGAAATTTTGTTGATAAAGACCTTTATGTTTACTTGTGATGTTTACCCCGAGGTATTTAAACTGTTCTGCAATGATAAAAGGTAGGGTGTCTAATCTAATATTATATGCTTGAGAATTCACGGAAAGAGTACACTTTTATTCAGATTCATTCTGAGACCAGAGAGCTTTTGAAATTCTGTGAGTGCTGCTAAGACTGCAGGCACAGAATTTTCTGGGTCCGAAATATACAGTACCATGTCATCTGCATATAATGAGATTTTCTGTTCCAGTCCTTCTCTGCTAATCCCCTTTATCTGATCAGTATTTCGACAATGTATTGCCAGTGGTTCAATGGCAATTGCAAACAGCAGTGGTGACAAAGGGCATCCTTGTCTTGTGCCACGTTCTAGTTTAAAGTAGTCTGAGCAAATGTTATTGATGCAAACTGAAGCTTCTGGGTTAGTATACAGTAATTTAATCCATGCACAAATGTTCGGGCCAAACCCAAACTTCTCCAAAATAGTATAAAGGTATTTCCATTCAATCATGTCGAATGCTTTTTCTGCATCCAATGATAATAATATTTCTGGGGTGTTTGATTTAGTTGGTGAGTATATTACATTAAACAGGCGTCGAAGATTTGAAGATAAGTGTCGGCCCCTAATAAATCCAGTTTGGCCTTGTGATATTACTGAGGGAGCACTTTCTCCATCCTTCTAGCTATGATTTTAGAGAGTATTTTAACGTCGTTATTCAGAAGTGAAATTGGTCTGTATGATGCACATTGTAATAAGTCCTTATTTTGTTTTGGAAAGACAGTGATTAGTGCTTGGCGAAAGGTTTGTGGAAGAGATTGGTTATCTCTGGCTTCTGTAAATGTTACTAATAGGAGGGAGCTAGCTGAGGGAGAATTTCTTGTAAAACTCTGCAGGGTAGCCATCAGGGCCTGCTGCTTTTCCACCTTGGAGTGACTTTATAGCATCCAGTAATTCTGATAATGACAGAGGTTTATCGAGTTCCTCCACACTAAAAGCGTCAATTTGTGGTATCTGTAATGTATCCAGAAATGCATTAGATTGTATATTGTCTTCTTTAAACTCAGTAGTATATAGGGATTTATAGTAGTCTCTAAAAGTGTACATTATATTTTTGTGTTCGATGATTTTATCTCCGTTCGTGTTAGTGATTACGAGATTGCGTTGCACATCTTGCTTGTGAATTTGTTGCGCTAAAAGCTTATTAGCTTTCTCTCCATGTTCATAATAATGATGTCTGGATTTGTAAATTAGTTGTTCAGTTTCTTTAGTTGTCAAGAGGTTTAATTCTGAATGTAGAGCCTGCCTCCTCTTATGTAGAGTCTCGCTTGGTAGTCTGGCATGTTCTTCATCTATTTTACTAATTTACTTTTTATCTCTGCTACTTTCTTCGCTTCGGATTTATTTCTGTGGGAAAGATATGAGATAATCTGTCCTCTTAAGAAGGCCTTAAGAGTTTCCCAGAGTATTCCTGCAGAGATCTCAGGGGATGTATTTGTCTCTAGAAAGAATTCAATTTGTTTGGATATAAATTCAGTACAATTCTCGTCAGCTAATAGAAGCGGATTGAGGCCATCTGTGGGGTGAGTGTATGGGGCTTAGTAATTTCAGCTCCAAGATCATCGGAGCATGGTCTGAAATAACAATAGCATCGTATTTACAAGATTTAATCTTAGGCAAGAAGTTATTATCTATAAAGAAGTAATCAATCCTTGAGTAGCAATGATGTACTGGTGAGTAGAAAGAATATGTTCTTGAATTTGGGTTTAAAAACCTCCAGGGATCTGATAAGTTGTGATCAGTTATAAACTTTGTAATTATCTTTGCGGTGTTAGTTGCCGTTCCCCCTGTGGAGGAAGTCTTATCTAAAAGTGGATTTAGAACACAATTAAAGTCCCCAGCCATTATAAGTTTATGAGTGTTCAGATTGGGAATGGATGCAAATAAATTTTGTATAAATTCCTTATCATCAACATTAGGTGCATAAACATTTATCAAAATCATTTTACAGTTAGATAAGTCTCCCATGACCATCACATATCTCCCTTCAGGATCCAATACTACATCTGATGCTACAAATGGTACTGTTCTATGTATGAGAATTCCCACCCCTCTAGTTTTCTTTGTAAAACTAGAATGGAACATTTGGCCAGTCCAGTCTTTTGCAGCGGAACTGATCCTTACTTAGTAAGTGGGTTTCCTGTAAAAATACTATTTTAGCATTTAGACCTGTTAGGTGAGAAAGTACTTTCTTTCTCTTTAATTCGTGATTCAGGCCTTTAACATTCCAGCTTACGAGTTAACTGTCCCATCATGGAGACACTGATTCTGAGTTTTTGATGTCATTTTATAGTCTTAACTGGAAGTGAAATAGTTTAGGTCTTAATTTCCTATTCCCCAAGAGTTGTTGCCATGCAGCTTATTATTACGTTGATAGTTATAATTATAAAGATTGAGATGATAGATTAGATATAGATCAAGCCTGCTCTCTTTCTCTTCCCCCCTTAACCCCCCACCCTCCCTTTTTGCCTCCCCAGGTGAGGCTAAAACCCACTTCATGCAGTCCCAGTCCTCTGACATACCCAGAGACAGAGCACGTCCAAAGCACATCAAGCCCCCATGCAGTGGCGCTTTAAGGTTAAAAGATAGAGATATCTGTTACCAATATAGTCTTTAAAAGAGGAAAAGAAAAAAAGAAAAGAATTTTGCACTATATATATATATATATATATATATATATATATATATATATATAATCTTCAGCAATTTTAGTGCATTAAGATGATACCCCCAGATAATAAACCCAGGTGATGGTGTTAAAGATGTGTCCAAAATAAGCATAACAAGTCTTAATGCAGTAATAGCAATAACAGTAAACCAAGGGTATGATATTGAACAGTCTCATTTAGGGTACACATGAAATAATTAGAAAAGAAAAAAGAGGAGGAAAACGTAATTAAGCACAATAAAACATAAACATTTAGCGTCCTAGTAATACTAAGTAATAATAAGAATATATGAGAATATATGCTGATAAAAACCCGTATTTTAAAACAAATAGATCAGACAGTAGATTATTAATCCTAGCATTATCATTTACCGCCATGACTCACAATTATGTATCAGAATAGTCCCGGGATCAGCTTTCTTAATTCATTTTCTGCCTCCTTCCTTGCTAGCGAAGACATAGAAATGACCCTGCCATTCCACTTTCAGTTTTGCCGGATACAGGAGGCCGTATTTGACACTGGCTTGCCGTAGCCGCTGTTTAATATTATAGAAGGCTGCGGCGTTTATAGCTGTTGCTGGAGAGAAGTCAGGGAAGACGAATGTGGCTATTTTCATATATAATATCTTCCTTTTTTCTGAGGAGTTCCATCACCTCTAACTTAAATGATAATCGTTCAAAGCGAACTATAAAAGATCTTGGTGGGGTCTGGCGGTGTTTGATCAGCGTCGCGTAAGCGCTGCTATCTCAGATTCTGCTTTAAAGTCGGCCCCGATTATTTTAGAAAAAAGTTCAGTTGCGAATTTCACAGGGTTTAAACTTTCTCGATTCTCCGGCAGCCCTCAATTCTGACATTATACCTTCTATTCCCATCTTCTAAAGCAGCCAGTCTGTTCCAAGTTTTTCTCGAGTTTTTACATTCAACTGACATTTACTGCTCTTTCCTCGGCACTGGCAGCTGAATGTTCGGCCATTTCGATCCGATTTGTGAATGTCTCATTAAGATGCTCCAATTGATCAGTAAGCGTGCTCAGTTTAACCAAGTTTTTCTCAATGCGCTCTTCATGTGCCTTTGCCATTGCTTTCTCATTAGCCTTCTCGCTTTTCTTTATATCTTGCATGAGCTCAGCGAGCAACACTTTCAGTTCAGATAGCTCAATTGTGCCTTCTTGTACCGTAGATGAAGCAGCAGACTCTGCTGAAGGCGGTGTCCCCGCTGCTCCAGTCAGCGTAATTGCGTAACTGAAGCCGCGGACCTCCCGGCCTTTTCCAGTTTCAGGTAATCCTCTCCAATCGGCGAGCTATCCACATCTGCACTCACGATCGCACCTTCGCTCCCCTTTTCGCTCTCAGCCCGGCGATGTAGCGGACCATGGTCCCGAGGAGACTGTACTTTCGCCCATCTGATCCAGGTCCGTCTCTGAGAGGCCGTATCTCGAGCTAGGGCTTGCTGATCGTAGCTTGGATGTAGCTTTAGTCTTCGATTCTTTCGGACCCCCCTTCTTGTTGGCCATGTTTATATGTGTTTACATATACTGTAGCGGTCCCTCTTGGGTTGAATAAATACAGGATATCTCAGAATAATAAGCAAATAATCTGAAAAATAGCACCACTGCTAGCGGAGCTCCACTTCAGACGTCCATCTCTCGCATCGGACGAGACCAAGATAAGCAGTTTTATATTGACAAACACGTAAGCGCTTATACATGCATGCGCGCTCCTGAGATCACGCCAACACACTTAAGCGCTTACACATGCATGCGAAGCTCGGAGCCGCGCGACACACGAGCGGGCAGCCTAAACCATGCGTAGTAAACAAGTTATATTAAAAAAAAAAAAAGGTTTTTACTATTTTGCTAATCGACAGGTATGAACAGCTCTAAGGAAAAAATATAAGAATTCAGACCTGAGTTTTTAAAACATGTTCATTTATCGCGTATAAGAATCATGAATAGCCTTATCTGGGGGGTCGTTGATGCTGGCTGAATATTCTGTATGAAGATTAATTAGATTTCATTTAGCTGTAGTCATTAAAATTACAATACATTACTCTAATAAATTCGTGCTGACAAACCGTATTGGGAGAAATTCATCTTGTTGTTCTGAACGAAGCATAGAGAAATGGGTTTGGGGCACGAACGCAGCTTATTTATATACCCGAAAGAGCTGGATGTTTTGAAATGTGCCCTGTGATCTGTAATAGCAGATGCTTGCCCAACATTTTAACTGGACACCAGTGTAATGACCGTTGTCCGGTGTTTAAATCCACACCTTTGGATGGACGATGAAAAGTCCAGAATTTGTTTAATAGAATCCATTGTAACCCGTAGATTTCTTTAAACAGCTGCACGCTTCTCTGTAAGACCTTTTTCACCTTTCCCACAGTTTGCTCCGGCCACGAGGTTAAGGGTCATAAACGGCCTGAG
>NC_053156.1:5173468-5230567 GCF_016835505.1 Polypterus senegalus
GTGTTCTTTACCATTCTCTCCTCTGCATGTCCTGGAGTACAAAAAGAAACAGCATACAGCAACATGCGGGACTGGCAGGACACTCAATAAAACTGAATAAAAAGAAAATCAAGTGACGGTGAGATACTAAGAAGGCAGCTTCACAGCTTGTGTGTCAGCAACCGGGGCTTTAGTATGCATTGTGGTACACTGCAGAGCTATAGCTGCGTCTTTATGTGAAAACAGCCGTGTCAGATGGGGTTGTATGGATTGATTCTGAACGCAACTGAGAGAATGAAAAGTGAATTAAAAAAAAAAAAAAAGTCTAACCTTTAAAAGGATCATAAATTCCACCGGCTGTTACAGACAAAAACCAAATGTATGCTTTTATTCTAAAATAGTTTACTTTTCAAAACGGAATGGTGCAGGATCGAACTCACGACCTTTTGATTCCCAAGCGGGAACTGATTCGATTGAACCACAGAGGCAATTACGATAAACGGATGTCAATGTCGCATGTTAAGGCGCGTTTTTGTTTCTGCAGTTATATTTTTGAATAAAAGCGCAATTGTTGTGTTATTCTTGTGAAAATGTTTCTTTGATATTTGGACTTCAGGCTTCATACATTATATAGTTTATGCCTACATTTTGTCATCTGCTACTAGAATATAAAAAACGTTTCTGTTTTAACAATGTGTTTACACAGATTACTGTGAAATGCGTGTGTTCCAAATAACGATCTATTATTTCCACTCTAAAACTCCACTTCACTCCCAGATACTCAATCAAGGCATGAGCTGAGAGAAGTTCGTGAACGTTCTAAATTGGTGAGGGGATGGAATAGCCGGCTGCTCCTAGCTTCTCTTTATCAGCACATTTAGAAGACAAAGGGCGCTGGCGGAGAGGTGTGAAGGGATTTAAGAGTTGATTTAAGGTGGGACGGAATTACGAGTTTTTTCGTAGGCTCTGGTAATTCTAGTGTTAAGTTCCGTATTAGATCGACCATATTCGTTCTGGGTAACGGTTCTCCACGAAACACAAACTCTCCCAAGCAATTCCAATAGGTTGTATTAGGGTGATGCGATATTTTCTGTAAAATTATTTCAGTATATTTCTTTGATTTATCCGGAGCACTTTTCAAAATCTCGCCGTACACCCGTTCTTCTGGGGTACTAGGCGCATCTTTGATCGCCTCAGACAGCACCTCCTGGCTCTCGACAGGCATCAATAATGTCAGAGAACCGGTTTCTTTATCCGCTTTTTTCACAAAGGTAAGGTATCATTGCAAGACGGTCGTATAAAGTTTTACTTTTGCATCGACGCTCAAGTCATTGCGTTCAAGTATGAGTTTCATTTGTTTATCCAGTTCACTTTCCGTAGAGCTTAAAAGGTCGTTGGAAGGTGTGGGTTTTTGTTGCCACTGAGCCATTTGTTGTTGCGGGACCAGGTACATCTTGCACGTGTATTCCATATTTATACTCTCGAAGCTATTAAACTAGTAATGAAAGGAATGGCAGCGCTTAACAGGGCTCCAAAAAAACCTCCTTTCTGATTTAAAAGGGCTTTTTCCTTTTTAACGGGTAGTTTTTTATCGCTGAGTTTTTTAACGGCGCAACGATGCTTCTTCAGCAACTTGAATTGTCTGGAAGTCAGGGGGACATGGCCTTTTAAAATATTGAGAGCTATTTCGGCCAGAGCATAAATTAAATCGTCAGGAGCCTCGCTCAGCATCGCTTTTCTTCGGCAACAAGAGACCCTATGCAGGGTCTTGAGCAGAGGGAGATTTCTTTTTATTCTGCACGACATGCAGTCTCTCAAGGGCGACTAGAAAGCACATGTTCTGTGTGTTCCAAAAGCTTTTTCACATAATGCGATTTGCCCGAACAGGAGGGTCCCGAGACTATTTTTGAGAACGGGTGCTGAAGTCTTACATCAAAGCCCTCTTTAGTATCCATAGGGTAGAGATGTGAAATCGGGCAAGAGAACCCTTTTGTTGTACACCACTCTGAATCTCTTTCTGAGTGGACGATTTCGCAACGTCAGGGTCTTTTTGTTCCTATGAATCTGCGTACCATGAACAGTTATTTCTTTTGTGAGATTGTTTTCTACAAAACTATGCACTAGATCCATTAACGAATATAGGTTTACCTCTTGAACCGTTTGGTGATTGAGAGTAATACCCTTTACTTTCATGCATACCTTGCCTTTGAACGTTTTGTATGCGTACGTTTTTGGACCCCCAGAAACAAATTCTTCTATGTAGTCATCAGGATCTAGTTCGCTGGTGAGTTTGCCTAAATAGTTGCCGAGCTGCGGTGTGTACTGTCCGGGCGAGGCTGTGAAGATAATGGAATCTGTATCATGATACAGAATCCTCGGCCCTAAACGATCCAGCAATTCGCACAATTCTAGCCGGGCATAGGCATTGGTGAAAGCGGTGATCACCACATTGACAGGGCCGGGTAGAACGTATCGGTCATCCGCAGGGCAACTATTAAGAAGGATATTAGAGAGACTAAAAGACAGTTGGAGAGGAATATAGCAGATAAGGCAAAAGAAGACCCCAAGAGATTCTTTCAGTATTTTAGTAGTAAAAGAACAGTTAAGGAGGAGGTCAAGTTCATCAGGAATAGTAAAGGGGAATTAAAAGATACAGACAATGAAATAGCAGATACCCTAAACTTACATTTTTCTGAGGTGTTTACAAGTGAGTAAGTGGATAACCTCAGAGCAGTAACAGGGATTACTAAGCAGGTACTGAGGGATTTGAAAATTGTAGAGGGAGAAGTGCTGCTCAGATTAAATAAGATGAAATCAAACAAATCACCAGGCCCAGATAATATTTATCCTCGTGTTCTTAAGGAGGCTAGTGAGTACAGATATAAACCCTTGACACATATTTTTAGGAAGTCACTGTGCACTGGAGAGATTCCAAAGGACTGGAAAATGGCAAATATCATCCCATTATATAAAAAGGGTGACAGGGCAGATCCAAGCAACTATAGGCCAGTAAGCTTAACATGAAACATCACAGGAAAATTAATGGAAGGAATTATTAAGGATAAGATTGAGCAACACATGGCAAGGACAGGAGTTATTCTGAACAGTCAGCATGGGGTCAGAAGAGGGAGGTCGTGTTTTACTAACATGTTGAAATTCTATGAGGTTGCAACAAAAGCATATGATCAAAGTGGAGCTTATGATATTATTTATCTGGACTTTCAGAAAGCATTTGATAAGGTGCCACATGAGAGGTTGGGCATCATGTTAAAAGAAGTGGGAGTTCAGGGTGATGTTTTTAGATGGGTGCAGAATTGGCTCAGACACAGGAAGCAGAGGGTGATGGTGCGAGGAACCTCATCAGAACTGGCCGATGTTAACAGTGGTGTTCCACAGGGGTCAGTGCTAGGGCCGTAGCTATTTTTAATATATATAAATGATTTTGATAGGAATATAAGTAACAAGCTGATTAAGTTTGCAGATGATACCAGGATAGGTGGATTAGCAGATAATTTGGAATCCGTTATATCATTACAGAAGGACTTGGATAGCATACAGGCTTGGGCAGCATTTGTGGCAAATGAAATTTAATGTCAGTAAATGTAAAGTATTACACATAGGAAGTAAAAATATTAGGTTTGAATACACAATGGGCGGTCGGAAAATCGAGAGTACACCTTATGAGAAGGATTTAGGAGTCATAGTGGACTCTAAGATATCAACTTCCAAACAGTGTTCAGAAGCCATTAAGAAGGCTAACAGAATGTTAGGTTATATAGCACGATCTATGGAGTACAAGTCCAAGGAGGTTATGCTCAACCTTTATAATGCACTGGTGAGGCCTCATCTTGAGTACTGTGTGCAGTTTTGGTCTCTAGGCTACAAAAAGGACATAGCAGCACTAGAAAAGGTCCAGAGAAGAGCGACTAGGCTGATTCCAGGTCTACAGGGGTTGAATTATGAGGAAAGATTAAAAGAGCTGAGCCTTTACAGTTTAAGCAAAAGAAGATTAAGAGGTGACATGATTGAAGTGTTTAAAATTCTGAAGGGAATTAGTACAGTGGATCGAGACTTGTAGTTTAAAATGAGTTCATCAAGAACACGGGGACACAGTTGGAAACTTGTTAAGGGTAAATTTCGCACAAACATTAGGAAGTTTTTCTTTACACAAAGAACGATAGACACTTGGAATAAGCTACCAAGTAGTGTGGTAGACAGTAAGACGTTAGGGACTTTCAAAACTCGACTTGATGTTTTCTTGGAGGAAACAAGTGGATAGGACTGGTGAGCTTTGTTGGGCTGAATGGCCTGTTCTCGTCTAGAGTGTTCTAATGTTCCTACCTCCACTGCACCTGAGTGATTTCGTCGCTGACAAAGCCAAAATAGGAGACCCTGTACACGTCTGAGAACAGGTAATCAAAGAATTCTTGGGTGTGTTTAACAAACGTCGTGGTCAGTTGGTTAGGCTTCTAACCGAATTTTCCCCAAAGAGAATTCAGAAATAACTTGGAAATTTGTCTCTTGGCGGGATTGGAGGCTATGTTTTCACGCTCCAATAATACGCCTTCTTTTAAGAAATAGTCGTCAACATAGCGCTGCCGGAACGCTCCGTCCCCGGCCCAAGCTGGCCATCCAGAGGCCTCCTGTTTGCCTTTCAGATGAATTTTGATGTAATCGGAAAATAAATCTGTGGTACTGTGTGTTCGTAGTGCCATATCTCATAAATTTTTAAAACTTTGTACCCTTTATCTAAGGCCTTGAGTATTTCGACGCAGCACCAGGTTCCTGTTAAAGACCTTTCCCGACCATTGTGACGGCAAAGGCCGGTGGATGACTGGGTTTCTGCACACGGCACAGAACGAACATCAATTTATTGCAAATTCTTAAAGGGAGGACCGGAAAATACAAATTGTGAGGGGCTAGCATGGTGATTTTAATGAGCCCAAAGTATTGCTTAAGATCGCCAAACTCCTCAAAAACAAAGGTCGGATGGCCGATCGGGTAGGTTTTTGTTTTGTTGACGTAGGGGTACAGACTTGTAAAATCGTAATAATGCATTTGCTCGTTGCCTTGCACCTTATGATATAATTTGATAGCGTTGGTGTGCCCTCCATAAAGGGCATCACGGGGATTGATAGGTTCAGGAAACTCAAAGCGTCTTAAAAAATCCTGAAGCTCCGTGTCCTCTTTTTTCATGCGCTCCCATTCATGTTCCCAAATCACTTTCACCGTCAGATTAAAGTTTTCATGCAATTTATTGAGTTTGTCGTCAAACGTTTTAAACAATTCTGCATAAGATGTCCCTGTAAGAAGGTGCTTGGCTTACGCATCGTAGCACTCTGGACATCCGTGATAAAAGCAGCCAGCAAACTCAAAGACCGTCGGGACACCCTGAACTTCGGCGTAACCATCTAGATAAAAGGACCCCATCTTGACTTCACCGTGATTCCGTGCATGTCGAATGTTTATTTTTTCCTTCTCGGAAAGAAACATTAGCCACTGAATAGAAGCATTAGAACATGCTTTGTGAGTGCTTTTGTAATGATCAGTCGGAATGATTCCAATTGCATTATCAGGCATGCAGTTTTGTCTGTACATGGACAGACAGAGAGAAGCTAGGGTCATACACTGAAAAGGATCAATATTACCGATCCCGACCACTTCATCTCTAAATTTCATGCATGCAGATCTCAAAATAACCACGTTGTTTCGACAACAGTGTGCCATTTCTTGTCTAAAGACAAAAATTCCTCTCTTTCCTGGCTCATCATGTGTTGAATGCCGAAATATTTAGGCTCGGGGTATGGACCGATGTAATCTTGATTTTCAGCGGTAATAAAGAAATGGGGAAAGTACCCTTTTTGAGCCTGGAATCCCAGGGCTTTGGGCATACTGCTCAATTTCATAGGTAAGAAGTTCAACGAGTCGATAAATCTCAAGTTGTAATCTTCTTCTATAAAGCACATTAATTTACAACCCTGAGATGTAACAAATGGAGTTTGCCGCTTTCGACGAGATATTTCATGAGGAAATATCCGTCATACCCCTTAGAATTGTGAGCTATGAACGTGTAATCTTTGTATTTCGGACATCGATATCTGTGAAAGAACTTTGCTACGCAGTCCTCGCCGGACCATCTCCACGATTGACCGTTCCAATGCATGCAGTGGATGTAATTGGGGATGTGAGTACCGTCATCTTGACGGCACTCAAAATCGTAGAACACGTATTTTTCGTGGTTTGGTCTTTGCGGTAAGCTTTGAATAAAATACTGATGATTTTCATCCGACTCTTTCACGACCACTCTACAAACGCAACAGTGTTTGGGTCGACACTTGTGAGGTTTTGAACCGGCTTTCACGCTGTATCTCTCGTAACAGAGAGCGCAGACTTTAAAGACATCACAGATACTTTCAGACCGGCGCGTCTTTTCATTCCATTTCAGTGTTTTGTGGAGTTCGAAGCAAACCCTTGATCGACAGAAACGACGACAGTCGGGACATCGAAAAGCCTCCCAGTCGACCAATCGACAGTTTGTAGATAAACAGACGTCACAGTGCTGTTCGCAGCGATGTCGTGACAGTATAGAATATCCCGTGTAACAGAAATCGCAGACGTAATGAAATCCCAGAAAGCCTTTTAGATTCAAAATACCGTAATAATGCTCCTGGTGCAAAAACAGGAACGCTGTCTTTGGTTTTCTGACCCGGGACGCTTCAAATTTTAATAGAGCGTTGGTGTTCGGTTCCCTGTACCAGACGATAATTTTAATTCCTAGTATCCTCTCAAATTTTTCGACATCTGAAAACGTTACTTTCTGATCCGTTGATAAACCGACCCTGACGTGCAGATGACGAGCCTCTTGTTCACACAATTTCTGATTGTTTCTGAACCTATCGTTTAATACAGCCAGCAAACCCCTGGCAAAACAGAACTGATCATCCCGGTTAAAGGAGATCCATAGGTGCTTCTGTTTCTTTTGAACGATTACATCATTGGAAAGGGAACAGGCTTTACGCCTAGACCCACCAGATGGAACCCTAACCACCTGAACGATTAGCGTCAGACTGGAATCGGCTAAAATAGTAGAATGACTCTGGAGAAGTAATTCAATTTGATTAAAAAAGTCTTCAACAGAAAGCATGCCCGCAAGGGTTAGGGAAAAAACACTGGGGTTGAGACATTCGGCAGGTAATTCTAACTGAACTAGATCCATAGGATTAAAAGTGCTCGTAAAACTGTCTAATATTTGCTGAAGTGTCTCATGTATATGATTAAAAACTTCGGCAAATGAATCAAGTGTGTATGCCTCAGAAAAATTGAAGCGGTGTCTAATCTCGATATTGTTAAATTTTGGACGCTCAGTTATAGACAAATTATTTAATCGAGAGGTAGAGGGTTGTGGGGAACTTACTGAAGGCTCTGGAGATGATGGATTCACCGTATGCGAGGTAGATGGCTGTGGAGAGTTTACTGACGGCTCTGGAGACGATGGATTCACCATATGCGAGGTAGATGGCTGTGGAGAGTTGGTTTCGAGACTCAAGTTTACACTGGATAAATTAGTCACTCCTGATCCTGTCTGAGGCTGTGGGGAGGAAGTATCCGGCTCTTTCAAGTCATCAACAGGTGAGTGTTGAAGACTGATCTTACTAGGTCCCGAGTTTCCTGAGGTAGAAGGTTGTGGGGATTTCACATTCGTGTTTAGGGCATTTGGTTGTTGTGAAGTGCCTGAAGACGTTCTGTCCTGAGAAGAGGTATTCTTCAAAAGCTCCAACAGAGCGTTAAATACGGCTATTTCATCAGAATTTAGAACCTGGAGCGAAGTATCAATGAGATCAAAATTGTCAATAGGATGTGTCACTGGGGTTGGTGATTGAACAATTTCAAGTAATCGCAGAGGGGTAGGTATTTTAGGGGGTTTTATAGAATATTCGAGGTTATCAGACATCTCTTTTAATAGTCTCAGGTTTTCACTGGACAGCCTTTTCCTACCTTTACGCCCTACAGGATGTTCACGGATGCTGTCTGTACAACTGTCGCTGCTGCTGTTGCGTTCGTTGCCGCTACCGCTAGACCCGTTTTCAGGCATGACCTAAATTTAAGCAAAGGTTACAGTTATAAGCACAGAAAATAAAAATTTAAGCAAAGATTACAGTTATAAGCACAGAAAATAAAATTTTGAATTTAATGTTATTTTTAATGAAAAAAAGTAATATAAAACCTATCCTTTAATTTCGGGGTATAACTTTGGAAAAAGCATACAGATGCATCAAATGTAAACTCATGTCGGGTACGGAATTGTACCCAGGAGACTCTAATTCTGTAAATTGCTCCAGTGCTCAGCGAAAAACGTCGCCCAACTGCACCAATCTTTCGCAATGTCTCCGGTCGTGGTCAGGTCGATGGGAATATCGGGGTGAATAACGATTTCTTCGCCGAGATCCTCGCTCAGAGTGAAGCACTGTCGGTAAAGTGTCCCACCTGGGGGTTGAACGCCGGCTAGAATTAGAAGACGCCGACGATTGCGCTGGAGAATGCCCACGGCTGCTCTGAGAGGGTGCTGGAGAATGCCCCCGGCTTCTCTGAGAGGGTGCTGGAGAATGCCCCCGGCTGCTCTGAGAGGGTGCCGGAGAATGCCCCCGGCTGCTCTGAGAGGGTGCAGGAGAATGCTGAATGCTGATCTCCGACAGGGGTGTTGTTTGTGGATTCTGCCAGTTTTGGTACAGTGCAAGATTTTCTGAACCTTGCAGCAATTGCGTTAAACCACCCGGGAAAGTTGAATCTGAAAATAAAATTATAACCTTCTCAGTTAAAGGACTCTTTTCACAAAATCTGCAGATAAGTGTGTTCCCCAAAGTTTCATCCATAAATTGAAAAGGGCACTTACTGTGAATGTACAAATCAGGATAATCCCTTTGAGAAACTGTTTCATTTTGTACAGAATTTTCATCTACATAACAAAATGCATACCTATTTAAAATAACATTTTCCCATTCCAGCGCTTGCAGTGGCTGAAACCAAATGCACGAGCTCCAATCCAGACACACACATATACACAAGCTGATCTACACGTGCTTACGCACGCACACACACACACACACACACATACACAGCTCAACCAGTTAATTTACACAGAACGTTTTAATACACATCACCCCTATTCAACCCGATAGGCTACTTGTAACTACCCGAAGCACTTTAACAAACTGCACGCGCAATCCCTACACTAAGTTGGATAAAATCATTTTCAAAATAATCGGCTCTCAAGGTATTAAAATATAATCTCATAAATACAGAAACACGTTATAATATTCATTTACCCGATGATTCAACAATACTTTTGATACGTCTGAAATCACCCGGACTTTTGAGGACACTAGTATGTATTACATTTCATTTAGCAAAGCCCATGTGCGCCCGAACGCTAGTAATCACATGCACGACTGCGCACACACAAGAGCGTGCGCACACACGTACGCACATAGAAACGTTGTAAACATTTTATCATTTTAATAAAAATTCTCACCTGTGTCATCAAAATTGATTGGCGAATCTACTTGTATATATACCTCTAAAGAAAAGAAAATAAAGGAATCAGCCGTACGTTTTGAAATAACTTTATTGTATTCCTGGACATTTTCCATTACAACCCAGTAATTATACTCAAATATTCACTCACGCATGTCGTTCATGCGGTTAGTTAAGACACGTTTATAGACTCATCATCCCCTTTCATGAACGGATCAGACCAGTAGAAACATGTTATAAGCAGTTTTATATTGACAAACACGTAAGCGCTTATACATGCACGCACGCTCCCGAGATCATGCCGACACACTTAAGCGCTTACACATGCACGCGAGCTCCCGAGCGCACACCGACACGCGAACGCGCAGCCTAAATGCTGATAAGCAAACCATGCGCAACATGCCTAAACTTGTCTTAGGAAGAGGGGGGCTGGGAAGTGGTTGGGGGGTGGTGATGGGTTCAAGGGGAGCGGGGGCCTAGGCAGACCTTGGGCATGTCTGGACTTGCCCTAGTGAGATGGGACAGAACAGGTGGCCAAGCAGGGGGACGGGGGGTTCAAGGGGTGGGGGCATCCATCAAATTGCCCTTGACAGTTTCCTGGGGAAAACAGGTGGCCGAACAGGTGGTTGGGGGAGGGGACTTGCCCTTAAAAGTATGTCACAGCGTGTCATAAATGAAGATGTCAGCTATTCTGCTTGTTCTTTTTGCAAGCAAGCCACATCATGTGAACCTGAAGCCCCTTGTACTATGTTTGGTGTACAGGGGGCCATGTCTGTAAATATTGTAAGGGGATATCAGGTACAACACTGAGAATAAACCCCTTGACAGAGTAACAACATGTCATGCAATTTTGGAGGACCACAGTCCTCAGGGTGGTCCAAAGAACAGTCACATGAGCAACAAAATGGCCAATATAACACCAGTGAGAATAGCATCTCTGCCAGCGGGCACCGTCATTTATACATCTGTTAATGCCTGAAGTTCATTCTTTTTAGGTTTAGCCCACCATGACAGCTGTGACTTATTCAGACCCCACACACTGGACTGTGTTTCCTCAAGGATACGGTGAAAGGCCTGCGGTGTTTTCACAAAGTCTTTAACGTGAACTTGACGCAGCTGAGTTTACACACCCAGTCTTCATACACTACAGTACACTGATGAGCTACAGTGATGTGCTCTCAACACACAAGCTGTCATCATATAAAGTTACGTTTTGTCAAACAAAAGTGGGGCACCTGGGTCATGTCCTGTGTGGAAACATGAGAGCCAGGAGTGTGTCACTGCCATACAGAACACCTCAGTCAATTAACTTCATGTACTCAAAAGCTCAACCAGCAATTTACCATTTCAAAGTACCAGTGCAAAACAAGACTGCCACCAAGACCTCAGCTCTGGTCCCTATGTGCTTACAGAGTTCTTGTTCTTTGATTGGTTGTGCAAAGCAGTGGTGGCATGGGACTGGCACGTTCTATTGTTTGAAGTTGTGCTCCAGGCAGCTGGCAACTCTTTTTTCTTTCTGGTCTATCAGTGCAGATGCTTTGCAAATACTATCTTATTATATTGAAAGGGTATAAAAAAACTGGCCAAGGAACTATGGGCCAGTAAACTTATTGTGCATCGTAGGAAAGTTCATGCTAGGAATTACTTAGGAGAAGCTTGAGCAGCACATGGCAAGTACAGGCCTTTTACTGAAAAATCAGTATTGGTTTAGTCGACAGTGGTCATGTCTTACTAATATGCTGGAATTCTTTGAGGAAGCAACAAAAAGATATGATCAGACCTGTTGAAATAATATTACTTATTCAGTCTTCATAAAGCATTTGATAAGGTACCACATGAGACATTGGGTATCAAACTACAGGAAATGGGAGTTCACGATGTGGTGTGTAGATGGCTGCTGATCTGTCTAAAACACAGGAAGAGTGTAAATGAACAAGCCTTCTTCTACTCGATTAGGTTCTATGGTCGCGTCCTCCAGAGTCTTCAGTCCCTTGCAGATATCAACGGGACCCACCTAACATTTGCTGGGCGCAGTCCTACTGAAGAGAATAAAAGTGAAAAAAATAAACCCACTACCTTTTACAAGTATTATAAATTTACAGCGGCTGTTACAGACGCAAATCAAATATATGTGTTTATTGTATAATATTAACAATAAGAGCAGCTCACTACACAAAACGGTAAACATACGAGGCAGACAGGATCGAACCGGGGGACTTTTGATTACATGTCAGCAATTGTTACGCTACGCCACGGAAGCTGCTGGCTTACCCTTGAACCTTTTGTGAAAGTGTTTATTTGACCTTTGGACTTCAGGCTTCACACAGCAAATAGTTTATGCCTACATTTTATCATTTAATACTAAAATATGAATTACGTTTCTGTTTTAACAACGTATTTACACAGATTATTGTAGAAACAGAACACATGTGAAATGCTTATGTTTCAAATAATGATCTATTATTTCCATTCCAACAACAACAACATTAATTTCTATAGCACATTTTCATACAAATAATGCAGCTCAAAGTGCTTTACATGATGAAGAAAAGAGAAATAAAAGACAAAACAGAAAAAAAACAAAAAAAAAAAAAACTCCTGTTGGCTGGAGAGAAAAAAACAATCTGCAGGTGGTCCAGGCCACGAGACCACCCAGTCCCCTCTGGGCATTCTATTATAATGAATTGAATATACAGAGTATCAGGATTAAATAACAGTGAAGTTATGAGAAGGCCATGTTAAAGTAATGTGTTTTCAGCAGTTTTTTGAAGTGCTCCACTTTTTTAGACTGACGAATTCCTATTGGCAGGCTATTCCAGATTTTAGGTGCATAACAGTAGAAGGCCGCCTCACCACTTCTTTTAAGTTTTGCTCTTGGAATTCTAACCAGACACTCATTTGAGGATCTAAGGTTACGATTGGGTATATATGGTGTCAGACACTCCGATATATAAGATGTGGCGAGATTATTTAAGGCTTTGTAAACCATAAGAAGTATTTTAAAGTCAATTCTGAATGACACAGGTAACCAGTGTAGTGACATCAAAACTGGAGAAATGTGTTCGGATTTTCTTTTCCTAGTTGGGATTCTAGAAGCTGCATTCTGCACTTGGCGCAAACAATATACGTCTTTTTTGGGTAGTCCTGAGTGGAGTGCGTTACAGTAATCTAGTCTACTGAAAACAAATGTGTGAACTAATTTCTCAGCATCTTTCAGTGATATAAGAGTTCTAACTTTGCTGTGTTTCTTAAGTGAAAAAATGCTGTCCTAGTGGTCTGATTAATATGCGATTTAAAATTCAGATTACAGTCAACAATTACCCCTAAGCTTTTTACCTCCATCTTGACTTTTAATCCTAATACATCAATTTTATTTCTAATAATCTCATTGTCTCCATTATTGCCAATCACTAAGATTTCTGTTTTCTCTTTATTTAGCTTGAGAAAATTACTATTCATCCAAAAAGAAACACAAGTAAGACATTGTGTTAGTGAAGTAACAGCGTCTGGGTCATCAGGTGCTATTGATAAATACAGCTGTGTGTGATCAGTATAGCTGTTGTAACTCATGTTGTGCCCTGAGATAATCTGACCTAACGGAAGCATGTAGATTGAGAAGAGCAGCGGACCCCGGATAGAGCCTTGTGGAACACCATATAGGATATCATGTGTCTTCTAGTTGTAATTACCACAACTCACAAAGAATTTTCTCCCTGTCAGGTAGGATTCAAACCAATTTAAGACACTGCCAGAGAGGCCCACCCATTGACTAAGGCGATTTCTAAGAATATTATGATTAATGGTGTCAAATGCGGCACTCAGATCTATGAGGATGAGAACAGATAAATGGCCTCTGTCAGCATTTACCTGCAAATCATTTACTACTTTAACGAGTGCAGTTTCTGTGTTGTGATTTGTTCTAAAACCCGACTGAAATTTATCAAGAATAGCAGGTTTATTGAGGTGGTCATTTAACTGCATAATGATTGCCTTCTCTAGAACTTTACTTAAGAAAGGCAGGTTAGAGATGGGTCTAAAATTTTCAAAAGCAGAGGGGTCAAGATTATTTTTCTTGAATAGGGGTTTAACTACAGCAGTCTTAAGACAGTCTGGAAAGACCCCCGTATCTAATGATGAGTTTACTATGTCAAGAATATTATCAATTAGCACGTCTGATACTTCTTTGAAAACATTTGTTGGTATTGGGTCAAGGACGCAGGTGGAGGGTCTCAGTTAAGAAACTATTTTATGTAAATCAGGTAAATCTATTCTGGTGAAAGCGTTTAATTTGTTTATAACGGAGTACTGGGGCTAAGAGGATCCACAGTGTTGGAGAGATATACTATATTATTTCTAATATCATTAATTTTGTGATTGAAGAATACAGCAATACCCTCACGGGTTTCACTGGAGGTATTTTGGAGGCATTCCTTTGTGTTACCTGGTTTAGCAGACAATCAATCGTAGAGAATAAGACTCCGAGTTTACTAGCATTGTTATTTTTAATCTTAGAGAAATAGCAGCGCCTCTCAAGACAGACTGTGTTTTTGTATTCTGTTATTTTAACCTTCAATATTTCATAGTGGATAGTTAGGGTTAGAAACTAAAACTCCAGCACTTCACTCTCCCTGATAATCAAGGCATGAGCTGGGAGAACTTTGTGCCTGTTCTGTGGCAGTGGGGGGATACAGCAGGCTACTTGCTGCTTGTCTTGATCGGCACATTTACAAGACAAAAGACGCTGATGGAGAGGTGCGAAGGGGTTTAAGACGGGTCAGATCTACGAGTTTTTTCATAGGCTTTGGTAATTCTAGTGTTAAAGCATACAGCATTAATAAGGTAAAAAATAAATTATTCTACAACCCTTTTAACAATTTAAAGAACATGATAAAATAAAATCATTTTTGCACCAGGCAAGAAAGGAGAATTCTGGGAAGAGAGACTCTTCCAACATCTTCATCAGTGCAGCAGATTGTGTTACCTGCAGCTCATCATCCTGTGGTTAGGGGAAAGGAACAACCATCAAGAGAATAAATAAAATAAAGCTCAGTGCAAACTGGAGAAACCTGACATGAGAAATGACACCGGACAGCAAAGTCAAGGAATTTAACAGCAAAATTAATTCAGCTGTGTGTATTTATATAATGTCATTTCACTTGAACAGACATCACAATCATGAAATACGATGAACTGAGTCAAATTTAGGACCTGAGTGGGCAGTCACAACATTGTCTGGGATTAGTGACATGACTTCATACAAAGAACTTTCACATGTTTGAATTCAACATGCTGAGGTTTATCTAAACACAATGATATCAAGCATCAGGACTTTGTTAATGATCACTTAAAGACAGTTGTGTATAAATACTGACTAAAGCATTCATCCATCAATCCATCCTTTATCCAACCTGCTATATCCTAACAGGGTCACGGAGGTTCGCTGCAGCCAATCCCAGCCAACACAGGGTGCAAGGCAGGAAACAAACCTCGGTCAGGGCCCCAGCCCACCGCAGGGTGCACACACACAGACACAAAGCACACACTAGGGACAATTTACGATCGCCAATGCACCTAACCTGAATTTCTTTATCTTTCTACCTTTTTTCTGTATTTTTCTCTATTTCACTGTTAACTCCTACCACTTTCTTTTATGTGGACTCGTTTCCCTGGACACTTTTTACATGGATTTTTACACAACAAGACTCGTCTATTCAAGTAGTCAACTTCAAGAGCTGAGAACAAGTGCCTGCGCCTGTGTGGTTCCCTATTTACCTGATGAGGTAAGAAGGCGGTATTGTGGCAGCAGAGCCGGAGTAAAGCTAAAAGCAAAGTGGCTTGCGAGAAAGTGTCGTTACAAACCTTTGGTGCCTTCTGTGATCCTGGGAAATGTGAACTCACTACCAAATAAGACTGACGAACTGGCTGCATTGGTGAAAAATGTCAGGGCCTGTAGAGAATGCAGTTTGTTGTGTTTTAGTGAAACGTGGCTAACAACTAACATCCCAGATGCTAACGTGGAGCTACCCAGGTTTAGCACAGTTAAACAGAAAGACAGAGACGCAAGTACCTGCGAGAAGCAGAAAAGAGGAGGATTCGCTCTCTATGTCAATACAAGGTGGTGCAACTCTGGACATGTAAACATTAAAAACTCCACTTGCTGCAGGGACATCGAAATGTTGTCCGTAAGTCTGCGTCCCTATTACTTGCCCAGAGAGTTTGGAAACATCATTGTTGTTACTGTTTACATCCCTCCTCGGGCGAACGTGGATAGCGGGTGACATAATTCATTCCGCTGTTGCTAAATTACAAACACAGCATCCTGAGGTGCTTGTGCTAATCGCTGGACATTTTAACCATGTGACACTGGACAAAACATTACCTGCCTTCTCCCAGTATGTGAATTGTAACACCCGGAGAAATAGGACTATTGACCTACTGAATGCAAATGTTAAAGACACATACAGCGCCACCCCGCTCCCTGCACTTGGGAAAGCAGATCATAACCTGGTTCTGCTTCAGCCTCACTACAAACCAAGAGTGAGGGAGCTACCTACAACCACACGTTCATTCAGGAAGTGGTCCCCTAAAGCAGAGCAGGCTCTGAGAGTTTTCTTTGGAACTACGGACTGGGATATCCTGCAGGGTCACATAGTGAGAACATTGAAGTGGTTGATGACTGCACTACTGACTACATCAGCTTCTGTATGGACATTGTAGTTCCAGTAAGAACAGTACGCTGCTATGCTAACAACAAGCCATGGATTACAAGTGACATCAGGAGGAACCAGAAGAGAAGGGCTTTTAAAGGCGGTGATCAGCATGAGCTGAAGCGCATGCAGAAGGAACTCCAAGTCCAGCTCAGGGCGGCGAAGGAGCAGTAAAGGAGAAACCTGGAGCAGAAGTTGTAGAATAACAGCATGAAGGAAGAGTGGGATGGGATGAAGATCATCACTGGCTGCAGCTCGAAGCAGGGTGCCACCATTGAGAGAGATGTGGAGAGAGCAAACCAGATGAACAACTTCTTCAACAGGTTTGACCACCCTAACCCACTCTCACCTCAGAGTACTACACCCTCCACCTATTCTTCTGCTGATACCAGCATAGGAGTTTCCCCCAACCAACATTTAGAGCAACCCAGGTAAGCAGAGTGCTGAGGAGACTTTGTGCCAGCAAAGCAGTAGGTCCAGATGGAGTATCGTCACGACTGCTGAAGGTCAGTGTGCTGGAGTTGGGGAGTCCTCTACAGCTAATCTTCAACCTGAGCCTGGAACAGGGGAAAACATGTTGCATCAATCCAGTCCCAAAGGTATCACGTCCTATTGAGCTGAATGACTTCTGGCCTGTCGCCCTGACGTTACATGTGATGAAGGCCATGGAGCTGCTACTGTTCACCACCTGAGGCCACAGGTTTGCCACGCCCTCGACCCTCTGCAGTTTGGATACCAGGAGAAGGTGGGAGCGGAGGATGCCATCATCTCCCACTTGGACAGAGGCAGTGGTGCTGTAAGAATTATGTTTCTGGACTTCTCTAGCCCGCTCAACAACCATCCAACCTCTGCTCCTTAGGGACAAGCTGACTGAGATGGGAATAGATTCATACCTGGTGGCATGGATTGTGGACTATCTTACAGACAGACCTCAGTATGCAGAAAGCGAAAGCAGAATCAGACAATGGCCGACAATGTGGTGAATCACGTTGCAGTCATAGTAGAAGAACTCCAGGCACTCGGCGAACAGATTAAGAAACTCCTGTCCCGACGAAGATATCTTAGAGATCTGAAGGCCCAGCTTCTGGATAAACCGTCCTCGCCATCTGTAATTGGCGTAACATCAACTCCACGTTGTGCCGACCTCACCCCCACGTCTCGGAGGAGCGACACCGCTGATGACCTCGGCGGATGAAAATCGTTTGTTTCTTGTTTTCCCGGTGCTCATGTCCAAGATGTGATGAGACGTGCGCCGGCAATCCTCGAGAAGCACAAGAACAGGGCAGTTGGAGCGGTTGTTTTGCATGCCGGCGTAAAAGATATAAGGCACCGACAATCAGAAATCCTCAAGGCTGACTTCGCAGCTTTGATTAAAGACACGAAGGAGAGGACCCCTTCGGCAAAGATCTTCATTTCGGGTTGTGAACTTGGACCCGGACACAGACAGACGGACATCGTTGGCTCCACCACACACTGTTTATTTACAATAATTATTTACAAGTCTTTTCTGCACTCAAACACCCCAGTGCCTCTTGCACTGATTCCCCAATTGTCCAGGCCACACAGTCCTTTGTGCCTTTCTCCTGGCCGCCTCCAGTTCTCTCTCCAGCTCTGTCCACTTCCACCCGACATCCACCGCTCACTGAAGGAAGGTGGCCCCTTATATATGATTCCCGGATGAGCACCAGGTGTTCCCGGCATTCTTCCCTTGGCCAAGACCCAGCGTGGCGGAACTGCCGGCTGTCCTCCCAGCAGCTCTCCGGGTGTCCTCCAAAGTCTTCCCCCCGGCACTTCCTGGTGTGGCGGAAGTGCCGGGCTCCCGGGATAATCAGGCACTGGGGCGCCGCCTGGCAGTGGCCACGGGTCCCTACAGGGCTGGGCTTCCAAGCCCTCTACCTGAGGCCTCCAGTATAACCAGGACGGACGCCCCCTCGCGGTCTGGAGGAGGCACAAGCCCTCCTCTGGTCCTCCTGGGCATCCCGGCCGGGGACCACAGGGTCCACAACCTTTCGTCAGACGATCAAACGAGTACTACGGTCGTTTGCTAGGATTAAACAACTGGCTGCAGGTTTTCTGCAAGAAGCGGTCGGTTTCATCAACAATTGGAATCTCTTTTTGGAAAGGCAGCGTTTCTTCAACCAAGATGGCCTGCATATGAACAGCTTCGGCGCCCAGGTCCTCTCCGAAAACATATCTAAGGTAATTCATTTATCTTGACTATCTATCTCTTCTCTTAACCCCTTCCGAAATGATACTGTTGTGCTAGGACATGATAAGTGTTTAATAGAATCTTCCGTTAAAGTGCACAACATTAATACTGTAATAAGCAATCTCAATGCACGTAGAAAATCTAGGCAATACGGCATAAACACCAATAATCTAATTAAAATTACTATTTTAGAGGAACAATGTATTAAAACTATAAAAACAGATCACAGATTAAACAAAAAATACACACAGAGCGCTAATAAAATAAGTTCCTATTCCAAATATCAATAACGCACATAGTATTCATCTCTGCCCCTCCAAAACATTAAATATGGCACTATTAAATGTTAGAGCTTTAACTAACAAGACGTTTTTTATCAACGATCTTATTAGTGATAAAAAAATAGATTTTATTGCACTAAGTGAAACGTGGCTTAGCTCAGACAGCGCGGCTGTTTTAATCGAATCTGCCTCCGGATTACAGTTTTACTCGTGCAGACCGCCAAGGAAAAAGAGGCGGTTTGGCAAACATTTACTCGAGCCGGTTAAAATGTAAAGATGTCAGTTTTGGTAAGTTCAAGTCCTTTGAGTATCTCGCGTTGTTATTCATGGAGATTCTCAAGTTCTAGTATTATCCGTGTATAGACCTCCAAAATTCAATGCGTCTTTTTTTGAGGAATTCTCTGACTTAATGTCAATTTTAATTACTAACTATGACACACTCCTAATAGTTGGCGACTTTAATTTTCATATAGATAATCAGTGTGACCTAAAAGTAAAAGAATTTATGAACCTCCTGGATTCTTTTGATTTGAGACAGCTCGTAAATCAGCCTACACATAAAGCAGGTCATACGTTAGACTTAGTGATTACTAAAGGACTGAAAGTTGATATAAAGCAGATCATTGATATTGGTCTATCAGACCATTTTCTTCTACTTTTAATATAGAAATAATGATAGAAAACACTCATGAGAAGCATATTGTTAAAAAACGCTTCTTTGACTCATCAGCAGCTTTAAAACTTACAAACATTCTAAGCAATCAGTCCGTTTATAGTGCCAACTATAATAGTGAGGATAATGTAAATAGTAAGGTGGAAAGATTTAATACTAAAGTGAGAGCTGCTGTTGACATAGTTGCACCTGAAAAGACAGTGAAAAAATCTTCTAGCATTGTTATACCATGGAAGACCCAAAGAGTGTCTGATTTAAAGAGAACATGCCGTAGAGCTGAGCGTCAATGGAGGAAGACTAAACTAACTATCCACTATGAAATATTAAAAGTTAAAATAACAGAATACAATAACACTGTCCGTCTTGAGAGGCGCTGCTATTTCTATAAGATTATAAATAACAATGCTAGTAATCCCAGAGTCTTATTCTCTACAATTGATCGCCTACTAAACCCAGGTAACTCAAAGGAATGCCTCCTAAGTACTTCCAGTAAAACCTGTGAGGCTATTGCTGTATTTTCAATCAAAAATTAATGATATTAGAAATAACATAGTATATCTCCCCAACACTAAGGATCCTCCTAAACCCCAGCACTCCTGTTATAAACAAATTAAACTCTTTCACTAGGATAGATTTACCTGATTTACAAAAATAATATCTCAATTAAAACCCTCCACCTGCGTCCTTGACCCAATACCAACAAAGGTTTTCAAAGAAGGATCAGGCGTGCTAATTGATAATGTTCTTGACATAGTAAATTTGTCATTAGATACGGGGTCTTCCCAGACTGTCTTAAGACTGCTGTAGTTAAACCCCTACTTAAGAAACATAATCTCGATCCCTCGGCTCTTGAAAATTTTAGACCCATCTCTAACCTGCCTTTCTTAAGTAAAGTTCTGGAGAAGGCAGTCATTATGCAGTTAAATGACCACCTCAATAAACCTGCTATTCTTGATAAATTTCAGTCGGGTTTTAGAACAAATCACAGCACAGAAACTGCACTCGTTAAAGTAGTAAATGACTTGCGGGTAAATGCAGACAGAGGCCATTTATCTGTTCTCATCCTCTTAGATCTGAGTGCTGCATTTGACACCATTGATCACAACATTCTTAGAAATCGCCTTAGTCAATGGGTGGGCCTCTCTGGCAGGGTCTTAAATTGGTTTGAATCCTACCTGACAGGAAGAAAATTCTTTGTTAGTTGTGGTAATTACAACTCAAAGACACATGATATCCTACAGTGCATCCGGAAAGTATTCACAGTGCATCAGTTTTTCCATATTTTGTTAGGTTTCAGCCTTATTCCAAAATGGATTAAATTCATTTTTTCCTCAGAATTCTACACACAACACCCCATAATGACAATGTGAAAAGGTTTTCTTGAGGTTTTTGAATTTATTAAAATAAAAACTGTGAAATCCCATGTACATAAGTATTCACAGCCTTTGCTCAATACTTTGTCGATGCACCTTTGGCAGCAATTCCAGCCTCAAGTCTTTTTGAATATGATGCCACAAGCTTGGCAGACCAATCCTTGGCCAGTATCGCCCATTCCTCTTTGCAGCACCTCTCAAGCTCCATCAGGTTGGATGGGAAGCGTCGGTGCACAGCCATTTTAAGATCTCTCCAGAGATGTTCAATCGGATTCAAGTCTGGGCTCTGGCTGGGCCACTCAAGGACATTTACAGAGTTGTCCTCAAGCCACTCCTTTGATATCTTGGCTGTGTGCTTAGGGTCGTTGTCCTGCTGAAAGATGAACCTTCGCCCCAGTCAGAGGTCAAGAGCGCTCTGGAGCAGGTTTTCATCCAGGATGTCTCTGTAAATTGCTGCAGTCATCTTTCCCTTTATCCTTACTAGTCTCCCAGTTCCTTCCGCTGAAAAACATCCCCACAGCATGATGCTGCCACCACCATGCTTCACTGTAGGGATGGTATTGGCCTGGTGATGAGTGGTGCCTGGTTTCCTTCAAACGTGACACCTGACATTCACACCAAAGAGTTTAATTTTTGTTTCATTAGACCAGAGAATTTTGTTTCTCATGGTCTGAGAGTCCTTCAGGTGCCTTTTGGCAAACTCGAGGCAGGCTGCCATGTGCCTTTTACTAAGGAGTGGCTTCCGTCTGGCCACTCTACCATACAGGCCTGATTGGTGGATTGCTGTAGAGATGATTGTCCTTCTGGAAGGTTCTCCTCTCTCCACAGAGAACCTCTGGAATCCTGACAGAGTGACCATCGGGTTCTTGGTCACCTCCCTGACTAAGGCCCTTCTCATCCGATCGCTCAGTTTAGATGGCCGGTCAGCTCTAGGAAGAGTCCTAGTGGTTTCAAACTTCTTCTGCTTACGGACGATGGAGGCCACTGTGCTCATTGGGACCTTCAAAGCAGCAAAAATTTTTCTATAACCTTCCCCATATTTGTGCCTCGAGACAATCCTGTCTCGGAGGTCTACAGACAATTCCTTTTACTTCATGCTTGGTTTGTGCTCTGACATGAACTGTCAACTGTGGGACCTTCTATAGACAGGTGTGTGCCTTTCCAAATCATGTCCAATCAACTGAATTTACCACAGATGGACTCCAATTAAACATCTCAAGGATGATCAGGGGAAACTCAATTTTGAGCTTCATGGCAAAGGCTGTGAATACTTATGGACATGTGATTTCTCAGTTTTTTAATTTTTAATAAATTTACAAAAACCTCAGGTGAACTTTTTTCACGTTGTCATTATGGGGTGTTGCGTGTTGAAGTCTGAGGAAAAAAATGAATTTAATCCATTTTCGAATTAGGTTGTAACATAACAAAATGCGGAAAAAGTGATACGCTGTGAATACTTTCCGGATGCACTATATATGGTGTTCCACAAGGCTCTATCCTGGGTCCGCTGCTCTTCTCAATCTATATGCTTCCGTTAGGTCAGATTATCTCAAGGCACAACACGAGCTACCACAGCTATGCTGATGACACACAGCTGTACTTATCAATAGCACCTGATGACCCCGAATCTCTTGATTCACTAACACAATGTCTGACTTGTATCTCAGAATGGATGAATAGTAACTTTCTCAAGTTAAATAAAGAGAAAACTGAAATCTTAGTGATTAGCAATAATGGATACAATGAGGCTATTAGAAATAAACTGGATACATTTGGATTAAAAGTCAAGACGGAGGTAAAAAGTTTAGGGTAATTGTTGACTGTAATCTGAATTTTAAATCGCATATTAATCAGACTACTAGGACAGCATTTTTTCACTTAAGAAACATAGCTAAACTTAGACCTCTTATATCACTGAAAGGTGCTGAGAAATTAGTTAACGCTTTTGTTTTCAGTCGAGTAGATTGTTGTAATGCACTCCTCTCAGGACCACCCAAAAAAAGACATAAATCATTTGCAACGAGTGCAGAATGCAGCTGCTAGAATCCTAACTAGGAAAAGAAAATCCGAGCACATTTCTCCATTTTTGATGTCACTACACTGGTTACCTGTGTCATTCAGGATTGACTTTAAAATTCTGCTTATGGTTTATAAAGCCTTAAATAATCTGCTCCATCTTATATATCGGAATGTCTGACACCTTATATTCCAAATCGTAACCTCAGATCCTCAAATGAGTGTCTCCTTAGAATTCCAGGAACAAAACTTAAAAGTGGTGAGGCGGCCTTCTGCTGTTATGCACCTAAAATCTGGAATAGCCTGCCTATAGGAATTTGGCGGGCTGATACGGTGGAGCACTTTAAAAAACTGCTGAAAACACATTACTTTAACATGGCCTTCACATAACTTCACTTTAATTAAAATCCTGATACTCTGTATATCCAACTCATTATAATAACTATTCATGGTGGCTCTAAAATCTGTACCCTACTCTCTCTTCTGTTTCCTTTTCCAAGATCTTTTTGGTCTACTCAAAGCACCGTGATATTCCAACAATGATGGATGGATTAAAAGCCAGAAGTCTGTATGACCATCAGCATCAAGTGACTCCGTGAGAACCCTAACTACAAAGAGGACTATTTCATTTATGTTAGGTAGAATGCCCAGAGGGGACTGGGCGGTCTCGTGGCCTGGAACCCCTGTAGATTTTTTTTTTTTCTCCAGCCGTCTGGAGATTTTTTTCTGTTTTTTCTGTCCACCCTGGCCATCTGACCTTACTCCTTTTCTATGTTAACTAATGTTGTCTTATTTTAAGTTCTTATCTTGTCTTTTATTTTTCTTTTCTTCATTATGTAAAGCACTTTGAGCTACTTTTTGTATGAAAATGTGCTATATAAATAAATGTTGTTGTTGTTGTTATTTAATGTAATTAATGAAGGTATTTACCCCCATTCAGAGATGGCATTAAATAGTACTATTCATTCATGGGAACAGTTTCTCTCATTCTTTGGCAGCAAAATTGATACACTCCTCTCAGCATTCTTTTAACAGGTTATGTACTTCCTGTTGTTAATCAAGGCATTGTTGTGGACTCCTTTGATGTCGTTTCACTTTCATAGCTATAAAGCACTATTGACACACTTAGACCTACTTTTGATCCTCTTGATGTTGTTCCACAAGGCCTCGCACTGGAAGCATTTGATATCTTGGGTCCATTATTGTTGGCTATAATAAATGCTTCTGTTAGTGAGATAAATTCTGTGTTCAAGAGTTGCTTTGTCCAGCTTTGTTGTTTTGCCAATATGAAGCCTTTCTTATCTCCTAGCGATCTTGAAGAAGTTACTCCTGCTTTTATCATTTCTCAGCGTTATTACTGCAGCTTGTTGTATTCTTGGATCAGCAAATCCCTGATAACTTGCAGGCTGTAACTGTTCCAAAATGCTGCTGCATGTTCTGTGGTCTGGGCAAGAAAGTTTGATTCTGTTCCTCTAATTTTAGCCTCTTTATACTGGATGTCTGTTAGTTTAAGAACCGATTTTAAAATTTTACTGCTGGTTTTTAAATCAATACATGGGTACATTCCTGCCTGTTTATCTGAATTGTGTGTTCTACAGCAACCATCCAGAGAGCTTAGATCTACCGGTCAGTTGTTTCTTGTTGTCTGTCATACTAAGTGCAAAACTAAGGGGGACAGGGCCACTGCACCTCGTCTGTGGAATTTATTACCTAATGACATTAAGGAATCACCCTCAATTAACTCTTAAACCACCAGAACCAGCTATAGTTGTGTCTTAGTGATATTTGCCAGCACGTTACAGCTGATCAGTCAGTGCCGTATATTCGTTGAGCGGCCAGCTCATGACCACTGCTGGCCCTGGCAGCACTGCAGCATCACCGTCCCTGGGATTCAGCCGCTGCACTAGACTAGCCTGCGAGCATCACCGTTGGCCTCTGTGTGCTTGTGGGCCACCAGTTCAAATGCAGTTGGCTCAGTGATTAATGAATTTCATCAATGGTTTCAGTTGCATCTTGTACATATAATAATTGATTGTTGCAGTAGTTTTTTTAATAGTTTCTATAGTTCATTGGCAGTGTGTAAAATGATCAGTGTTGCAGTAATTGTGATGCTCTTTGCATGAAAAAAAATGTGTTCCATTAAAATTTCACATTTTCTTTGTGAATTATAATGTTTACTTAAAAAGTACAGCAAAAAAGTATTTGGCGTCCAGAGGTGCATTAACCTTCCAAGTATGTGGTGGTTTAAGGGTTAAACCCTTTAAAATGAGATTGAGATTCCTGTTCTAGCATTCCATGTCCTTCTGTGATACTGACGGTTCCTTCCTCATAGTCATTTGTTTAGTTCAGTTTACTGCTGGCTTACATTGTGTTTTGTTGCATTTTGTTCTATTTATTTTACTTATGATTATTGTATACTAGCGGTCCCCCTGTGGCTCCGACGGCAAAGTAATAAAACATGACAGTGAGGAGGGTCCTGTCTGGCTCCTCACTCCTTACGTCTCGATTCCCCTCCTCTCGGCCAGCATCCTGTGTCTCAGATTAGCGTGAATATATCACTCCTGCAAACGAGCTATGATTCTTAGCGCGATGAGAGAAGTCGCAAAATCAACTGGAATGTTCATGCAATTTATGGAAAAAGACCCAATCTAAATCCATTAAGTAGTTCTGTCATGAAAAGAAGACAGACATGCAGGCAGACATTGGATTGTATATATTGTGATAAATTAAACAGATGAGACAGATTAAGAGTTGGGGAGCCTCCCCGTATACTGGCCGTAGGTTCCACTTGCTGGCAACAAAGTCAAAGGTCAGAACAAAAATCAGACACACTTGACAAACAATCATGGAGTTACGAAGCTTTTATAGAGGGACAAATTAAAATAACAGATGTGACGAAGTTTGAGGGAGCTGTAGATGACATCAGAAATGGAGAGACAGAACTGAAGTGATCAGGACGGGACCGTAAATGAGGTGATTCCATGGAGCCGGAGAGGAGTGTTTCTTCATTGTGCGGATGGAGGCGGTAATCGGTGCGTTTGTCAAGGTATGGGCTTTTCTTTCAGACGTCTTTCTGTAGATGAAAAGGAAAGAAGAGTATTAATACCATGTCTCAGACCCCCATCTCTTGTAGTTTCATGCACAATCAAGCCCGCTGACTGTTGCCTAACACTAACCCTGACACAACCCCCACCTCCAGCCCAGACCCGTCATGTCGAGGGCTTGATTCAAAAAGTTGAAAACACAGGAAAGGGCATTGGTGTTGGATTGGAGAGTACCCCACCGATAAACAACTTTGAACTTATAAGGCTGCAGGTCCAAAAACCATCTAGTTTGAGTCCTTATGCACGGCGATCCACTGGAGGGCGGCGTGGCCCGTAACCAAGGTGATCTCCTGCCCCAGTAGATAGTACTTCAGCTGATATTTCAGCCTATTTGATCGCCAGGGCTTCCTGTTCCATGGCTGCATATCTTGTCTCCCGGTCTAGAAGTTTCTGGCTCAGGTACATCATGGGGTGTTCAGCACCATCAATAGTTTGGTTCAGCACAGAACCTGTGGCCAAAGCATAAGTATGGAGAATAAAAGGAGCATTAATATCAGGATTCCTTAATTCAGGTACTGAGGTAAGGGCCTCTTTTAAGTCAAGAAATGCGAGCTCAACCTCTTTATCCCATAACACCTTGAAGGGAGCCCTCATCTTTGTACAATGTGGATCGTCCGTATCATCAAGGACCAGGGCTTCGACCTCCTCGGAGAATGATTCCACCTCTGGGTTTGTCGATGGGGCGTCTGTTCCGCCATTGTGGTCGGTGACGTCAGTGGAAGTACATGGCATGGGGACAGCCAAGTCTGGGGAATTCCAACCCACTATGAGGTCCAATCTCTCTGAAGGAGTGGTTGATTCAATACTGTGTTTAATCTCAGAACACTCCTGTACTGATATCACCGGAAAAGAAGGATTAGGTAATACTGCTACCAACAAAGATTTAGGGGTGCCCTCCCAACTTTTGACATATTTGGCATTTCTATAATATCTGGTCTCCCTGTGTATACAAGTTAAACTAGTCATAGATTATTTAAACTGTCGTGGTAGGACAAAGAGGTGAGCAACAACAGACATGTTACTCCCGGAGTCAAACACAGCAACCACCCGGTGACCATCCAGTAATAGCACTCCTGTGTTGGGAAGAGAAAGGGGATTAGACACGGCAAAATAATTTCCTCTTTTGCCCAGGTACAGTCCATAGTCTCTGTGGAGAGCGGGCAGGCATTGATTATATGACCCATCTCCCCAACATCAAACAGTGTGGGAGGTCAGGCTGTGTCACTACTGCGTTGGAGAGGCTCAAAGAGAGCAAAATAAAATTGTGTATGATCCTCTGAACAATTGAAATAAATTGTGATCTAAAACATAAGATCACTTTACACTCTGTCATATTTGATCTTTTTATGTTTTGTTCTCACATTGATTTTTGCAACAAAACACCACAAAGACAAATTCCTCATGACATTATATTACTAGTCCAATAAAGAGAATTCTGGGAAGGGAGACACTTTCAACAACTTTATCAGTCGAACAGATGGTGTAAACCGGTGCTCATCCACCTATGGTTAGTGGAAAAGGAGAGACGTCAGGGAATAAATAAAATAAAGCTCAGTGCAAACTGGAGAAATGTAAGACGAGAGCTGACACCAGAGAGCAAAGTCAAGGAATTAAACAGCAAAATGACTTCAACTGTGTGTATTAATATAATGGCATTTCACCTGAACAGACATCACAATCAGGAAATATGATAAGCTGAATCAAATTTAGCATCTGAGTGGAGAGTCACAGCATTGTCTGGAATTAGTGACACAACTTGACACAAAGAACTTTCACGTGTTTGAAATCAACAGGCTGAGGTTTATCTAATCACACGGATATCAAGCATCAGGTCTTTGTTAATGATCACTGAAAAAGACATTTGTGATCCAATTCTAACTAAAGCATTCATCTCAAAGATATATATTGTGCCATTAGATTTATAATTGGCTTACAAGATAACTGAACACTTTTTGTGTATGAAGTAGCAGGAGCCATTGTGCTCTACAAAAACACTGCAGTTATTTGACAAATGAAAGAGAAATAAAGCCTGAGCAATTTATGTTTTGCCAATCAAAAGGAATAAACATGTACTTATGCAATATTTATCGAAGCATAAATAATAAGAATAAAAGGCTGAGAGAAACAGCAGGACTGAAAAGTGAGGAAGTTCAACAACAGCTTCAGAAACCCAAGAGCAGAACTTGACATCAGAAAAAAGGAAAGGTGATGTGCATCCCACTGAAGAGTATTCACAGTCATCACCAATACCATCGCTCAGTCAAGTTCATGAACTATCAAAATAGTCCTCAGGATTTGTATATCCCATGGCAGCCCATATTAAAGGAAGGTTGCAATCCCCATTGTTTTCCACGGTGCATTAGAGTTTTTGCTTCAAGCATGTTTTATCTTGGTAGAGTAATATATTTTGCTCTACTTTCCCCTATTGTATTATTAATATGTAGCCTTAGAATGCCTAATCTCACTGACTTACCACTGTCTATAAGGTATTATTGTACTGTATATGCCTTACCCCCAACTTCCCTTCTATATGTATAACCTCAGGCAAAGTAACACTAAATTACACTTCTTTGCCTAGATTACAAATAAAGACATACAAAACATTTATAAAGTTATATGCAAAATCTTACATCACAACAAAGCAACACTCACTTTACACACAAAACACAGCATTCTGTATGTCCTTGATAGTGCTGTGCAACCATCTCACGCAACCTTCTCCTGTATTTCACTAACAATTCTTCTGAGTTAATTGGTGTTTCAAAGACACAAACGAAGGCAAAGAGTTTAACTCTAGAATCCCTGAAGCCTATGAAAAAAGATGTAATGCCAGGCCGCCTTAAATTCCCTCTCACCTTCTCACCAGCACCTTTTGTTTTATAAATGTGTTGGTCAGCGCAATAAGCCTGCTATCCCATCCCTCCCAGCTGATGCAGCTCAAGTCTGTTTTTCTGGGTGTGAGGTGTCTGTTATTCTAGATAGTAAATAATACATCGTCATTTGTAACACATGCATTTAATGCATGTTCCGTGTCTACAACAATCTATGTAAACACATCATTAAAACAGAAACGTTTGTCATATTTTAGTAATAATTGACAAAATGTAGACATGAAGTGTATAATGTGTGAAGCCTGAAGTCCAAATATTAAATTAAGACTTTCACAAAAGGTACAACAAGTATAACAAACAAGGGCACTTCTATTCAAGAATGTTACTGAAGAGAAAGAAATTGGGTTACGGTACAACACTGTGTTATAATCAAGAGGCTGTGGGTTAGATTTCGGATCCTTACAGTATTTACATTTTTGAGTAGTGAGCTACTATTATTATTACTATTATAGAGTAAAAACATAAATTTGATTTGAGTCTGTACCAGCTGGTGTAAATGTATGGCACTTGCAAAGGTTGGCATTTTTTTTTATTTTAATTTTGTGCATTTTTTTTTTATTATTATTAAGTCAGACAAGTGTTAAGCAGCTGCGGCTCATCCCAATGAGTACAGACTCTTCCTGTTCTAGAAGTAATTAGTGTTGACAAAGCCCCTCGCTCTTGCAGCCTTCATGAATGATCCACAGACCACCCCTTCGATTGTTCTAAGGTCCTCAAGCCCCTTTAATATTTAGTAAAAGTCGCCTTAGATAATATCTGTATCTTTTTTATCTGTCTTTTCACTGTCCATCTCGATGTTGTATATTCACACTGGTAATGCTCCGGCAATTGCCAATAAAAATAATCCCTCACTCCAAGTATGTCCTTATTCAGCTTAAACCAAGCTGTCAGGGTGGTATCTCTACCCCTACCCCTATCCAATGTGCATACTTCATTATCCTCTCTAAATACAACTGCATAATTATATGAGAATGCTAACAGACAACAAATCAAAACAGCCGGCACACTGCCTTGGGGGCGCAGATATACTGAGAGTTCACGAATTGCCTAATTTCATCACATTCAGGAGTATTCTAAAGACAATGCTGACACAATCATGGCCCTTATATACGTATTTGAAGACGTACTTCACATGACTCAAGTACAGGTTGTAATTTACTAGCCACTCATACCTTCACTGTCCTCCCACTTATCTTAACTCTTTGACACTGTCAATTATTTTAATAGCTGTATGGAAATAGTAGTGAATATAACTGCATCCAAGTTTGGATCAAGTAAATAAATCCTCTGGCTGTCCCTATTTACATCCCATGAATCTGCTCTAGAACAGATCAGGAGGTCCCGCTCCAGAGGTGATTCTCCATCTGGGTGCTCAAACATGATGGCTGCCTCATTTGTCCTTAGAGAATTACGACTCTGTGTATTCCTGTCCATTACATTTGCCACTGTAACAGTGTTTGGTCGAGCACCTACTGCTCTGTGCATTCCTCTTCAATTTCAAACATCATTCAACACACTGGAGTGAAAGGATTAATTTCACGCATTCGTCACCTTAACTGATTCATCAGTGCAGGACGGCACCTTGAATTGTCCTGTTGGTGACCTTGACTGGGTTGAGGATATACAGTTGAGCCTATGGACTCTACTCATCATTTTTTGGTTGTAAAACACCTGCCTTATGGTAACAGTCATCAGTTATCTTGAAACAATAGGGTCCTCTATGAGGAGGAGGTATAATATTCACAGAAAGAACAATTAGAGTACCTGATGTTTTTAAGTGAAATTCACAGCATCTGCACTTTGACCTGTCTGGAACCAGCAGTAAATTAAGACAAGTCTCTCTTCTGCTCCTCCTCAATAAATCTTTACCCACAATATTTGCACTGACCGCACAGACTACACTATAGCGGTCTCCTACAATCCCAATGACATCATTTAAGTCAATCTCGAGAGTTGTAGTAAGGTTTGGGCTCCCCTATTCCAATGCCTTCACACCCCCTGACGCTGAACATCACACTTTAGTTTGGTTCTGGTTGTTTTTGGTGCCTCCTTTGGCCCGCACTGCTGCAATGGCCATGGTATTCTTATGATTTCACTCTTAATGTTCCTCTGGTGTTTCTACTGCCTGAGTACTGAGTGTTCACAGACGTCCTTAATAATTTACACATTCACATCCTCATGAAATTCATCATCCCTGGTCTGGTGCGTCACATCTTGATTTCTTTTGACCCAGACTTCCTTAGCTTTGGGTCATGCTGTCTCATCATACATTTATGCATTTGATCCTTTTCCCTAATGGAACCTTATTGTAGATACAGCTGCCTGTTTCTGTCCATCTAGCAGTAACTGTCTGATTGACATATTAGGTGTTAACATTTGCAGTGCACCATCTACTGGAATGTGTTTTTGTAATTCAGGTAGTAAGAAAGTGCACAGCATTTTTTATTTCAACAGATGGTGCATCACAAACATTAACACTACTTTTACTAATCCCATACCAAATGTCTTATAACAGAGATACAGAAACTTGAGAGACACATAGATACACAGAAACACAGACAGACACTTCATATGTCTCTGTTATATGCCAATTGGTACAACCATCTGTTGAAATGACAAATATGATGATTTGTATAAATGCTTGTGAATCACCGTATGTTGGAATGACAGAGATATGGCTACTAGACGGACACACAGATACACAGACACACAGAATTCTGTCTAGCAGTTACTCTCTGCTGGTTGTATTCATTCTTAATGTTAGCAGTGCTGTGTGTCTGCCCCATTTCTATGTGTCTGTGGTACGCCATTTAGTACAGGATTTCTACAAGCAGTGTTAATGTTTGTTATACGCCATCTATTGGAATGACAAATAAAAAGCATTTTAACACTAAAAATGTCTGTGAAGTGCCATCTGTTGGAAAGGCAGAGAAAAAGCAACTGGAAGAACAGAGCACACAGAAACTTTAATTATGGTGGATATAATGAACTGGGCTGCTGTTTTGTGGACAGGAAACATTTCGTATGGACCAGTGCTGATCTGTGGACTGACAGTTGGGAAATCTGCTGTACACATCAGGGCGCTATATAACCTGACATTCTCTTTACTCTCTCTAATGGCTTCTGAATGAGTCCATTATAGCACTTAAGTCAGTCTTCAAAGAAACCATTGCGTATTCAGACCTAACAATTTTACTTCTTGTGAAGACGTGCGAGTGTCTGATGATAGGTGGGCTCCCTGAGCAGAGCTGCTTTACAACATGACAAAAATATATGACAAGTGACACTAGGAGTAACGAGGAGGCCTCATGTGAGGTTTGTATTAACAGACCACCCTTGTGACACGTATGAACTCTTGTGTGGTGAGGACCACTTCACTGTCTGTGTCGATGAGGAGGGGATGACAACGACACGACACACAAACTCCTGTACGTCTGCCATCATTGACCAGCTGCTGCTAATTTAATCAAAACTGAACTCGTATGATGGAGATGGCGGTCCTCTTGTATTTTTTATTGTATGGTTCAGAGTTTCTGTAAAAAGCATCACTTGCTGTTACTCTAACACAGTATGAATTTAATGCAACTGTAATATTAATATAAAATACTGAATCTAAGCATTAAAATATAACAGAAGATTGTTCTGGAGATCTTTTGACATTATCTCTATCTTTATTAAGAACTTTAATTGTCCTTATAGTGATGATGGCTAACAGACTCATGCAGTGCGGTGCTCCTTGGTGCTTCAAACCAACAGACGCAGTCGTTTAGTTTTGTTTGATACAAAGTTAGAAATCAGTTAAACAGCAAATGTCTTCAAAATAAAAAGCACATCAGTTAGTGTGTGTGTGTGTGGGGATCTCATGAGCACAGGGTGGTCCAGCACACTCCATGCAGGTTCAGCTCACAGGAGTCAGAGGGGCTCTGAGCAGAACAGGACAGGATGGAGTGTCAGACCACCACTGGGGACAACCTCAGCTCATCTGAACCTGCTGATTTAATGTGCTGCTCGCTGTGATGAGGAAAGAAAGTCAAAGTGACTGAGAACAAAAAAACAAAAACAGCAGACAGAGGAGAAGAAGGAGACTGCAGAGAGCCAGCAGCTGACCACTGTGGAGCTGTGAGGAGAGACCACCGCAGCCCTGAGCGGCTCCTGACAAACAAATATAATGAAGACATCTGAGATTTGATGAACTCATTAGTGAGTAAGAACTGAAATGAACAAACAAACATCCTGAGAGAATTTGTGAAGCACACACAGCAGAGAGACGCCTCATGTGAATTACGTCAGCCGAGAGAATATGGCAGTCGCAGGGCCTCAGTGTATAAACATCTCAGTGTGCAGGCAGGACGGCTCAGTGACATCAGGGGACAGACATGGAGTTTAAACAACTGAGATTTGGACGTTGCTTTCCTCAGAGTAATACATCTTGTCGTAAAATGATTTATGAAACTGAAGTTTTTGGAGTTTATTATATTTTCTCATGTTTTTTGCTTTTATCAACAATCTTTGGGAATCTTCTTGTCATCATTTCTATTTCTCATTTTGTTCAGCTGCACACGCCGACTAATCTTCTGATTCTTTCACTCGCAGTAGCCGATTACTTAACAGGATTCTTAGTGATGCCCTTTTCTTTGGTTGGCTTGATTGATGGTTGCTGGTACTTTGGAGTTATTTATTGTTATTTGTATCAGGCACTTGCAAATATTCTTAGCACAGTAGTTGTATATAATGTGGTTTTAATATCCATTGATCGCTACATTGCTGTCTGCCATCCTTTCTTTTACAGCTCAAAAATAACTTTGACCGTTGCAGGGATCAGCATTGCTGTAGTGTGGCTGTTTGCACTTTTCATTACAGTTTTACTTTTATGTTTCAGTGAAATTGTAACAGAGTTATGTGAAGGAGCTTGTGCAGTATTCACTTCTTATGAAATGATCATTTTTATTTTACTTGTAACTTTTTTTATCCCTTATTCACTGATGATTGGTTTTATTTAAGAATATTTGTAGTTGCAAGAAGCCATTCAAGAGCCATCAACTGTATGATAGAAAAGAGGCAAACTGAGGAGGTGAGTGACAGTAAAATATCAAAACCGTCTGAAAGAAAAGCCGCAAAAACATTAGGAATAGTTGTGGTGGCTTTTATTATCTGCTGGCTGCCTATTTACTTTTACAATCTTTTTACTGATATTAATAACCTAATCACACGTATTATCAGGAATGTCTTTGTGTTGGTTAGTGAAGTGAACTACGGAGTTAATCCAATTCTTTATGCTTTTCTTTATTCCTGGTTCAGAAAAGCACTGAAAATAATTCTGACATTTAAAATATTTAGCCCAGCTTCTTCTGTGATTAATTTACTGTAAATGGTGAGGAAAATAAAAATGTAATTTCCTGAACTTAGATGTTTTAAATTATTTGTAAATTATGCCTTTGCTCATTTTCATATTAGCAGTGCAATACTACGTATTTCTTAACAATACAATCATTTCATATTCACTGTATTGTTGTGAAGGCTGTTTTATGTTAAAATTGTACTTTATTCATGTGGAGTGTACACTGTTTATGATTATTGCGTATTTCACTACAGTTATTTCAACAAATGTTCTCCTTATTTGAATGTGTAATAAACAGCACTGAAAATTTTGGAAATTCATATAAAATTTCAGGATTTCTTGGTGATATTTTTATGTTTTTTAACATTGTATAATAATTATTGCTATTTCCATTATTTTGGGCAATAATTATTTATTTCAATATGAATTAAGTAATGTGCTGAATTTTTCCTAATATCTGGAAATATAAAAATCTTTTAACATCTGCAGTTACAATTTCCAGACTTTCAGATTTCACAACTAAAAACTCCACAGCAGAGCTCAGACGACGGCCGACATTCTGTTCAGCTTTGGTCAGTCGGTGGAGATTTGTTTAAGAGTCAAATTCTACAAAATGTTCCTTCATTGTTTTAGTTTTGTATCATAGTAAACATTTCATTTTAATCTTGAAGCTAATGTTGACACTAGAATTACCAGAGCCTACAAGAAAGCTTGTAAATCTGGCCCACCTTAAATCCTTTCTTTGCCTCTCCGTCAGTTCCTTTTGTCCTGTAAATGTGTCGATAACTGCAAGCAGCCTTGTATCCCGTCCCCCCGCCTCAGTTCAATTCACAAAGAAGTTTCTCAGTGCTCAGTGTTTATCATTGAGTGAAGTGCTGGAGCTTTACAGTGTAAATCATCATTTGAAATACATACATTTCATGTGTGTTCAGTGTCATCAACAATCTCTGTAAAAACGTTGTTAACACAGTTTTTGTTTTTCAGTTTTATTCTTTCACTCATGTTCAATCTTCCACAATTGTGACGCCTTTTTCATATAAAGACGTGGTAGGTACAAACTTGTTTTGTTATACCCTCTCTTTATTTGAAAACCGTGTCTGATGTTGTGCGTGAACGAGACTGGGACTGAGAAACTGTGGATGTGGGTGTGAGTGTTGTGCGTGACTGACTGTGGATGTGAATTGTTTTTATTCAGTTTTATTCTTGAGTGCTCCTGCTCACACTGAATTAGTCTGCACCTTCTGATCCATGATGTCAAAGCCGCACTGAGAAAAAAAGAGAGACTTAGGTATATATGAAATTTGGAATAACTTATTTTATGACCTGTATTGTACATTTCGGAAAACATTGTTGCACTAATGCAACATTATATTCATTTGCATACCTTCATGCGGTTGTAGTCAGTGACCGCATTTGGTTTTTTGTTCCGATCTTGGCCTGTGTCCACATGTTGCTGTATGTTGGTATTCCTTTTGAACTGCAGGAGATGCAGAGGACAGAATAGTACAGAGAGTTCAGCTCCGGGCTATATACGATCTTCAGATTGCAATGTTAACAGTTCACACACCTTTAATAAAGGAATTGCATTTGTATGTCAGTAATTGTCTGCCTACCACCACATTTATTCCTTTTGATAGTCACATCACAAATTCTTCAGGTTTTCTCTCTCTTTCATTTGTCAAATGGCTGCTGGTTGTTGTAGAGCACAATGGCTCCTGCTACTTCATACAAAGAAAGTGTTCAGTTGTTTTGGTAAGACTTTTAAAAATCTAACAACACAATACAGAGGTGTGCGCGCATTCATGTGTTTTGATATTTTTTATCTTTGAAATGAATGCTTCAGTGTGGATTTGAAGACAAGTTTCTCTTTCAGTGATCATTAACAAAGACCTGACAATTGATATCTATGTGTTTAGGTAAACCTCAGCATGTTGATTTCAAACACGTGAAATTTCTTTGTGTCAAGTCGTGTCACTAATCACAAACAATGCTGTGACTGCCCACTCAGATCCTAAATTTGATTCTGTGTATCGTATTTCCTGATTATGACGTCTGTTCAAGTGCAATGCCATTACATAAATAAACACAGCTGAAGTCATTTTGCTGTTAAATTCCTTCACTTTGCTCTCTGGTGTCAGTTCTCATCTAAGGTTTCTCAAGTTTGCACTGAGCTTTACTTTATTTATTCCCCTGACGTCTCTTCCTTTCCCCAAACCACATGCTGACGAGTACCAGGTTACACAATCCATTACACTGATGAAGTTCTTAAAAGTGTCTTCCCTTCCCAGAATTATATTTATTGGCCAGATGCACTAATGCGGATGTGTAATTTTTTTGAATGTATTGATGCAACACACAAGGAGAGCACAAAATAAAAAACATCAAATACGACACATTGTGACGTGATTTTATTACAGTATGTGTAATATCATGTACGCCACGAGCGAACCGACGATGCCAATAACTCCACCCAGGGAGGTCATGCCTGATTTGCTCTCACAATTTCGATGTTAATTTCAGCAAACATTAGCATCTTTTAAAAGAGAACAGTGAAATGACGATTTACTTAAATTAACTGACAGTGCACAACCTGTCCCATGCCACCAGAACCCTACTTTGTACTTTAAAATGTTTTATTCTGTCATTTGTCAGAACATGAGACCGAGTTAGCACACACCCACCTCTTGGGTGGCCACCTTGGAACTGACAAAACACTCAAAAGGATAAAACTTTGATTTTACTGTCAGGGAATTAATGAGAAGATCTGTCGCTTTTGAGGTTTGTGTCTGGCATGTCAGCTGCAACAGATTCCTAGAAAACACCATGCTCCTCTTGTTCCATTACTCTCATAGATATATTAACTTCTGAAAGTATCAGGGTGGACATAGTAGATCCTCTCGAACCCTCTGCCTGAGGACATAAATTGGATTATGCTACAGGGTATCCAGAGGCTATCCCCTTAAAATAAGACAAGTACAGAAGTATCGCATGGGAACTGGTAGGGGTCATCGTGCATATCCCAAAGGGGGACCAATGAATGCTGTTTACCTCAGAGATGTTCAGGGAGGTTCCCAAATTGCTCCAAATCAAGCACCTTAAGACTTCAGTGTACCATTCTCAGCCTGATGGTCTAGTCAAACAGCTTAATAAGATGCACAAGTAAATGCTTCTCAAGGTTGGTTTGTACCTCATTTTTCTGAGAGGGCTGTGCCCTTGACTGACCTGACTAAGAAGAGTTCTCCTAACTAGGATCAGTTACTAACCCTCTTGCTATCTGCATATCAGGAAGTCCTACAAGCATCTACAGTTTTTTCACCCGATAAATATTTATATAGGTAACAACCCCAGGGATTACTGGATATATTAAAAGATCGATAAAAAAATGAGGTGCCCCATTTCAAAAATACCTTCAAATATGTCACACAATTATGCAATATATTTGGTAAAATCAGACCAATACTAAGAGCTTATATGGAACATGCGTAATCAGCCCAAACCTATACCCATGGTAAGATGCTCCTAGAGTTTGCTCCCAGAGATTGGGTCACGCTTCTTCCACTTCCTATTCCAAATTATTGTTTCATTGGCAAGGGTGCTATGAAATTAAGGAAAGGAGGGGCTGGTTGGCTATTTGGTTAAACAACTCAAACAAAGATGAGAGTTCAAAGCAGATATCCTCTCTGATTGAACATAACATCATAACTGACCCAGAAGTACAGTGGTGTGAAAAACTATTTGCCCCCTTCCTGATTTCTTATTCTTTTGCATGTTTGTCACACAAATTGTTTCTGATCATCAAACACATTTAACCATTAGTCAAATATAACACAAGTAAACACAAAATGCACTTTTTAAATGATGGTTTTTATTATTTAGAGAGAAAAAAATCCAAACCTACATGGCCCTGTGTGAAAAAGTAATTGCCCCCTGAACCTAATAACTGGTTGGGCCACCCTTAGCAGCAATAACTGCAATCAAGCCTTTGCGATAACTTGTAATGAGTCTTTTACTGCGCTCTGGAGGAATTTTGGCCCATTCATCTTTGCAGAATTGTTGTAATTCAGCTTTATTTGAGGGTTTTCTAGCATGAAGCGCCTTTTTAAGGTCATGCCATAGCATCTAAATTGGATTCAGGTCAGGACTTTGACTAGGCCACTCCAAAGTCTTCATTTTGTTTTTCTTCAGCCATTCAGAGGTGGATTTGCTGGTGTGTTTTAGGTCATTGTCCTGTTGCAGCACCCAAGATCACTTCAGCTTGAGTTGACGAACAGATGGCCGGACATTCTCCTTCAGGATTTTTTGGTAGACAGTAGAATTCATGGTTCCATCTATCACAGCAAGCCTTCCAGGTACTGAAGCAGCAAAACAACCCCAGACCATCACACTACCACCACCATATTTTACTGTTGGTATGATGTTCTTTTTCTGAAATGCTGTGTTCCTTTTACGCCAGATGTAACGGGACATTTGCCTTCCAAAAAGTTCAACTTTTGTCTCATCAGTCCACAAGGTATTTTCCCAAAAGTCTTGGCAATCATTGAGATGTTTCTTAGCAAAATTGAGACGAGCCCTAATGTTCTTTTGCTTAACAGTGGTTTGCGTCTTGGAAATCTGCCATGCAGGCCGTTTTTGCCCAGTCTCTTTCTTATGGTGGAGTCGTGAACACTGACCTTAATTGAGGCAAGTGAGGCCTGCAGTTCTTTAGACGTTGTCCTGGGGTCTTTTGTGACCTCTTGGATGAGTCGTCTCTGCGCTCTTGGGGTAATTTTGGTCGGCGGCCACTCCTGGGAAGGTTCACCACTGTTCTGTGTTTTTGCCATTTGTGGATAATGGCTCTCACTGTGGTTTGCTGGAGTCCCAAAGCTTTAGAAATGGCTTTATAACCTTTACCAGACTGACAGATCTCAATTACTTCTGTTCTCATTTGTTCCTGAATTTCTTTGGATCTTGGCATGATGTCTAGCTTTTGAGGTGCTTTTGGTCTACTTCTCTGTGTCAGGCAGCTCCTATTTAAGTGATTTCTTGATTGAAACAGGTGTGGCAGTAATCAGGCCTGGGGGTGGCTACGGAAATTGAACTCAGGTGTGATACACCACAGTTAGGTTATTTTTTAACATGGGAGCAATTACTTTTTCACACAGGTCCATGTAGGTTTGGATTTTTTCTCCCTAAATAATAAAAACTATCATTTAAAAACTGCATTTTGTGTTTACTTGTGTTATATTTGACTAATGGTTAAATGTGTTTGATGATCAGAAACATTTTGTGTGACAAACATGCAAAAGAATAAGAAATCAGGAAGGGGGCAAATAGTTTTTCACACCACTGTAGTTGTCCAAGAATGCCCATAAACACTCCCGGAAGCAGAATGAGCAGAAGTGGAACTTAAGGTCAAACAAATGCTGGATCTAGGAGTGATTGGGTAAAGATTTAGTCCCTGGTCCAGTCCTATAGTATTGGTCACAAAGACCGATGGCAGTTAGCACTTTTGCAATGAGTTACATCAGCATGTTTCCTGTTTTGATGGATATCTGATGTTGCAAGTGTACAAACTCCTCAAGCAACTCAAAAAAGCATGATATCTGACCACCCTTGACATGACAAAACGGTATTGGCAAATTACCTTAAAGGAATCCGTCAAGGAAAAAAAAATATTCAGCACCCTTAGTGGTAACTAGCAGTACTGAGTCCTCCCATTTGGATTACATGGGACAGCGGCCACCTTCCAATATCTTGTGAACAGAGTGCTATGGCCCACAGCTCTTAAAGTGCTGCCTACCAGAATGACATGGAACACATACAGCAGGTTTGAAGGGTGCTCCTCACACCATATAGCAATGGCATTTTGGATCAATTGAGGCCAAATAATTGCACTATAGGGTGGGAGGTAGTAGAATTCAACCACAGTGTACTATAGTTAATGCTGTCCTCAACTGACCCTGTCCACAATCCAGACAGCAAGTACAGGCATTCCTGGCATTTTTGGTTACTACCGCTGGTGTGTGCCTCATTTTTCCATTTTTCTATTTTTTGCCCTTGAGTGACCTGACAAACAAGAGGGCTCATTACATAGTGGTTTGGGGCGAAAAAAATGGAAACAGGCCCTTACAGCTGCACCTGTATTGATGGATTTTTCTCTGCCTTTTATTGCCCAAGCTAACATTTTGGTCACAGGTCAGTGCTGTGTTGAGCAAGAGTGTCATTTGTGTTGAACACCCCCTCGTGTTCCTGAGCCAGAAACTATTGGACTTGGATACCAGGTATGTGGCTGTGGAAAGGGAAGTATTGGTGAATGAGTGAGCTATTCTTCAGCTGAGGTGCTACCTGCATGGCCATGAATTCACTCTAGTCATCGACCATGCCACTTTATAGTGGATGGCGCTGCACAAATAGTCAAACCAACATGCCACTCGATGTTTCTTAGACCTTCAGTCATTTAATTCAAAGTAATTGATCGCCATGGTTCCCTGCATGTCAATGCAATTATGCTTTCTCGGAGATATGGCCTCACAGTTTGGGCTACCTGACTCAATTGGTCAGGGCTGGGGTGGGGGCCATGTCACACACATGTGCTTAGGAGACAACTTCAAGGCACATATAAATGTAATTACATTCCCAACCAGGGGTTGGTGCTGTTGCCTGTTGCTCTTCCTCCCTCTGCAGAAGCAGTGATTGACCGTTGTATCCTGAATAACGTCATGTCAAGTTCTCAGCAACCTGAACCCACTTCTTCCTGCTCTGGCTGATGATATGTAAACACAGACACTTGTCATTTGAGGGGACATCCTCTGAAAGTGTGGAGTATTTTAACAAGGAATTCACTTTAATTCTTTAAAAACTGCAAAAGAGACAACTTGTACTGTGTTACTGAAATACAGAAAAAATATCTGCATTTGTATTGTGTGTTCAATTTGTACAAAATTTTTCACTGCAGCATCCCTATTAGATGGAACGAGGATTATAAAGATGATTCAAAATCAGTCAAGGGTGCTTTTAAAAATAAGTAAAACTTTTTAACAATTATAAAAAATATTTTAAACGGTAAAGACAGGAAAAGAATTCTCATCCAAATGTAATTCCTTTGTTAAAGGTTTAAGTTCCGCTGTTTCTATAGAATTGTGCACATTGCTGTTCTTTGAAGTTTTACATTTATTTGTTAATTTCAGTTCTTAATTCTCCAATGAGTTCATCAAATCACAGATGTCTTCATTATATTTGTTTGTCCAGAGCCGCTCAGGGCCTTCAGTGGTCTCTCCTCATAGCTCCATGGTGGTCCAGCTGCTGGCTCTCTGCAGTTTGCTTCTTCTCCCTGTAACTGCTGTTTGTTTGTTTGTTTTTTGTGGACAGTTTAACATTCTTTGAACATAAAAGCGAGCAGCACATTAAATCAGTGGTTTAAAATGAGCTGAGGATGTGCCCAGTGGTGGTCTGACACTCCATCCTGTCCTGCACCCAGTGCTACTCAGAGCCAATTTACTGGCACTTTACAAGTGTTATTTAGACCAAAAGAAGCCATTATGAAGGTCTTGGTACATAACAGTATTAGACACATATAAACAAAAGACCTGTGTGTGTGTGTGTGTGTGTGTGGAGCAGTCCACTCCGCTCGCATCAACCACAGCCATGGGAGTTGGTGTTCAGATGTAGAAGCTTATACAAGTGTGACTTGCCCTTGGTAAGATGGTGCATGCCTGCAGTTTTAATGTTTCTCAGCACTTGCATGCCCCTCATTTCTCACTCAAACCAAGCAGACAAACTCAGCTTTGTGCTACATGCATGTTGTATATTCACACAATGAGTTACCATATGTTTACCTGAGACCGGTTCCAGCCTGTCCCGCTCAATTTGTGCCAAAGCTGCACTCGACTACACGTCCATTTCAGATAAGACACAACCTGCCCAGCCCAGTTAGCTGACGCCTCTGCAAGTTCACTAATATAATAAAACTGCTGGGGAGTCATTGGGTTGCTTTTTGTCCATAAGACCACAAACAGCTAGTATGAGTAATAAATTCATTTTTACCTAAATATTGCACCTAAACTCATGTTACCCTTTCTAATTCTGGATGAACCACAGGCCACGATATTAATTAACAAATGGAGGCCTTTATCAAACTGTTCACACATCTTCAGTATACAAGTTTCTTCTATGGCCCGGGAGTGTGTTGCCATGCACCTCAATAATGCGGTTATTCACAGATCCCTGGTCTCTAAAATGCCATGTAAATGCCAGGTTATCAGAGGTAGATTTCCCAGTGAATAACCTGGTTAAGTAACCCTGTAAACCGATAAATGGGAAACACTTAAGGATTTTCTAGTCTGCACAAGTCCACTGCACTCTGTCAGCCTGTGAGTGTCTTTACTTCACACACACGCAACGCTCCCAGTTATTATTATTATTATTATTACCCAAGCAGCAGTGGGTGTAAGGCAAGAAGGACACATGCCAGTATGACGCCCCTTTAATAAAAATAATAATTTGCATTTATAGTGCATCTTTCACAAACCCAAAATCGCTTTACATGCAGTAAAAAAAAAGTGTACACAACAGACAAAAGAAGAGGGAAGTTTTCAGTTGACATTTAAAGTTAGAGAAAGAGGAGCCATCAGAGAGAGTTCCAGAGTTGAGGTGCCATAACACTGAAGGAGCTGCCTGCCCTCCCAGGGTGGAGAGTCTGGTGTGTGGGACAGTAAGGAGATTGCTGCTCGAGGACCTGAGAGAGCAACAAGGAGTGTAAGGAGCTACGGGCTGAGTGAGGTAGAGGATGGCAAGGTTATATAGGGCTTTGAAAGTGAGAAGCAGTATTTTGAATTTAATCCTTGATGGAACCGGTATGCAGTGAATCTGGAAGAGAAAAGGAGGGATGTGAGGAAAACGCTTCGTGTGGCTGCCGAGTTCTGCATGCACTGTTATGGACTTCTCATGGGCCAAGATCACCAAATTCCTCTTTCTTTTATGTAACACGGTGCGACGATAGGGGGTTAGGACCCGTGACAAAGTGGAGAAGGAACTCTCACACGATGCTGAAGACACACCAATTACCAGGGCTGTTACAAACAACTCAGGAAAGGCTTCCTTGTACTCCTGCAGAAGTTTACACACAGTAGACAGGTTTGTTTCCTTTGAACATTTTTTGAGCAGCATTTGTTTTGCCACAAGAAATTTATTTTTCACACTTACAACATCTGCTACAGTGCCAGCCATCACAGCCAGGGGATCTAGAAATGCACTAAATCTGGGTGCAAGACTAGATAGGATTCTCATCAGGTCAATATTCTTGTGTGAAAATCTAGTTTCCATTCCTGAAATGGCCCTGTCAAGGATGTTGAGCAGGGATCTTTTCAGAGACTGATGGGGGGATATGGTAGGGTCACCAGAGTCTGTATGGCCCAAAGTTGAGAGCACAACACTTTGACCCCGGTGTTTGCTCATTGTTCTCCTTCTCTTTGTTGGATGTGACTCATCCTCAGCAGGAGATGACACTCCCCAACAGTCATCCTCATGGATGTTTTTTAAGGAGTCCAGTACTGCACTACCAACCTCAGAAGCACTGCACAGATCAACTGACTGAGACTGTAGAAGAGCATTTGCTGGTTTCAAGACACCAAGCACCCGCACTGGGAACTTTCCAATCTCAAAGAAGTGATGCCTCTTAATTTGGCATAGCAGGCCTGATGCCTCGGTGCACAGGTCAACTGCAGCATCATCATCCTCTGTCATCTCAGATAGGATACTAAGGATTTGTTCTTGTTTGTCCACAGTGCACCTTGTCACCTCATAGTGGCTTGTCCATCTGATCTTCAAGTAGCCTTTTTAGACAAGGTGCATCATGTTTATGGAGCACATAGTGATGGTGAACAAAGTTGTAGAGTGAACTCGATAGGCTACAAATCTTGTTTGCACACGACTCACTCTACATGGCATGCACAACCACTAAGTGGTTGGTGGTTGTAGCAGTGGATGTATGGGACATATCTGTCAAGTCTCTTTTGGAGCAGAGCTTGTACTCCACCTCTAACCCCACTTATCACAGACGCCCCATCATAACACTGGCTAAGTGTACTGTCAGCACTGTAGCCAGCATCAGAAAGGTGGAACAGGATCTCAGAGGTGATGTACTCTGCATCAATTTGTTACAAGTCAAGCAACCCAATAAGATGCTCCTCTGGCATGGAATTTCTGACAAACCGTATTATCACATTGCACCTATCCCTGGTCCCAACACTTTTGAGGCAAAACCCTGCAGAATCAGCACTTTCATATTTTTTGCTAACCGCTCCAAGCACCATGTCAGCCAGTGTTTGGATAATTTCATTTTGGATATCCTTAGATGTGTATTTTGCATTTTTTCGGATACCCTTAGAAATGCTTGCTAGCTTCTTATCCTTCTCTAAGGTATATTCCATCAGTTTTAGGAAAATACCTGAAGCATCATGTCCCAAGGTTTCTGCAGTCCCATGGAGCTCCAACTCATTTACAAAGAGAACCTTATAGCACTACCGATACTCTTGACACAGTAATGTTTTTTTTCAAGTTGTGTTTTACCATCCAACATTGAATCCACAATCCCCCCGTGCCCTCTCTGCTTTTGTGCTCAGTCCAGATGGTTGAAGCATGCACATGGCTGTGGCTAGACACATGCCTCTGTAGCCCCTTGTCTCGATCAAATGCTGCTTTCCAGTTGTTAATACCAGTTAAGGTAAAAACTACATCCCTCTCATTAACAGTGCTGCCATATTTCTGACAGGGGAAACAGAAGCATGCGTCCCGCACAACAGAGTACTCCAGCCATGGCCGTGTGTGATACCAGGCAGGATTGAATGATCTTAATGTTGTACCACCAAATACACATTTGGGGTAACTACCCAGTATTGGCCGGGATGGTGTATTGCCATTTAAGTCACTGGGTAGCTGAGCGGGTTGCTTTGGGGCAGCAATTGTTGGCAGAGGTACAGGAGAACCAGTGCCTGTTGATGCCACAGGAGTAGACATGCCAGCTGATGTCTTTGATGTACCAGCAGCATCATCATTGCTACTGTTATTGGTACAGGCAGGAGCAGCGCCACACTTCTTAAAAGCTTGGAGAAAAAGGATGCATTTCACAGCATTAACTTTCCCTTTGTGAGCTGCTGGAAGCTGGGGTGGAAAGTGAATAAATAAGCTTTACTAAAATCGCTGTGATTACATCAGTATATGAAACGAGAAAACTGTTGAGTGCAGAGTTGAAAGCTGGAGCGGGGCTTTGTGTTGGGTCTGACAGACAGACACAAGTCCTCCAGTAGACTCGTTGCAGCAGACAGGCTCACAGTGGTGCTTTTGGGATCGAGAAAGAAACACTTCCCTACCAGACTGAAACTGTGAGAACAATGGACTAGTTCCCCATTGACTGTACAAATATAGATGGATTTTTTAGTTGTTGTTAATAATCTCACGAGTCGCTATGATTTTGACGACAGAGATTTGCTGCTTCCTCAAAGCCTCCCACCGTTGCACAGCCCTGCCTACTGAAAAACCTGACACCGGGTCATTAGCATACTAACAGTGATTGGATGTTTAGCTGGGGGGAGGGTGAGTGGAGGATCTCTGCCGAGTGCTGTGTGAGCTGCACACAAACAGAGCACGGAGGGAAAGAGCGAACAAGAGGTGAAACCTATCATCTCATCTGTGCCTTTTCCAGTGGATTTTTCAGCTACTGTAGTAAATCTTGTCCATATTCAGTTTGTGGGTAATCTATTATTTTCTTTCTCAACCTCTAAATGTTTGATATAAGGGGGCAGGATGTTTGTTTAAGGGGGCATTGCCCACTCTTGCCTCAGCGTAGTGCCAGCCCTGATAGGAGGTAAAAATGTTAGGTTTGAATACACAATGTTACGTCAGAAATAGAGAGTACACCTTAGGAGAAGAATTTAGGAGTCATAGTGGACTCTAAGCTATCGATTTCCTAACCGTGTTTAGAAGCCATTAAGAAGGCAAACAGAATGTTAGGTTATATAGCACCTTGATGTGTGGAGTACAAGTCACAGGAGGTTCTGCTCAAGCTTTATAACACACTGGTGAGGCCTCATCTGGAGTCTTGTGTGCAGTTTTGGTCTCCAGGCGACAAAAAGGACATAGCAGCACAAGAAAAGGTCCAGAGAAGAGTGACTAGGCTGATTCCAGGGCTACAGGGAATGAATTATGAAGGAAGATTAAAAGAGCTGAGCCTTTACAGTTTAAGCAAAATAAGATTAAGAGGAGACATGATTGAAGTGTTTAAGAATATGAAGGGAATTAGTCCAGTGGATCGAGACAGTGACTTTAAGATGAGTTCACCAAGAACACAGGGACACAGTTGGAAACTTAACGGTAAATTTCACACAAACATTAGGAAGTTTTTCTTCACACAGAGCCACAGACATGTGAAATGAGTGACTGAGTCGTGTGGTGGACAGGAGGACCTTAGGGACCTTCAGAGCTCGGCTTGATGTTATTTTAGAGGAATTCATTGGTTTGAACTTGCGAGTTTTGTTGGCTGAATGGCCAGTCCTTGTGCAGGTTGTTCTCGTACATTTTCTAAATGTAATTAGATCATCAAGCCTGTCTGGAGAGATTGTAATGTGGAGTGGAAGCAGATACATCCAGACATACACTCACTCACACACACACACACACAAACACACACTTGGCCGCTTCAGTAAAGTTTAGTTCTCAGTTCCAAAGTGGGGAATTTTAAATTCAGAATTCAAGTACTTAACATGACACCAGTGACTACACCAGTGCAATTACATTGCGTGTTTGCAGTGGCCTTCAAAATGTTTCAGAGTTTTGTCATCAGGTGGGCGCATTGCTGATTTTTATTTTCTCTCCAAAGATGACAAGCAGCCCTTAAAATCGACAGCCCTGACAAAAGATGAAGGGGACTGCAGCTTCCAGTTCAAGTAACTTGGAGGGTGAGAAGGTCAGTGTGGAAAAGAAAGCCAAGATGGTCTCCAAGAAGACCACCACAGCCAAGTCCAAGCCAGTCCGTAAGCGGAAGACCCTCTGCCGACGTCTGGTGTTTTATTTTTATTTTGTGGATATTTTAAGTAACAATGTCTGTCTGTCTGTCTGTCTGTCTCTCTGTAGAAGTACAAGCAGGATGATGATGACTGTGAGCATGTGGCAGCTCAGTTCCTTCAGCTCTGGGCAAGGAAGGTTTTTAAATAAAAAAAGGAAAGTTTTGATTCCTCTGATGATGAGGAGGAGTAGTTGTCCTGCACCCCCGGTTGGGTTTGCCAGGAACCCGAATTTTTAAAGCAGATTAATTTCAAGCTGGTAGGTTGTGCTTTGCTGAGCAGACCCTCCTAGGCTGACCATCACCCACTGCCTCTGCCCCCCAGTTGAACAAAAAGAGTCCTTAAATTGAAATAAAACCGTTTTTTTTTTGTGTAAGACTACGGTTGGTCATTCGTTTCTTTTTGCTGTTGTTACAGTGGTCTTGGACACCACTGGTGTTTGTGGTGTGGAGTGTGCAGCTCGGAGACTTGGTGGTTGTCTTGTGTGTGTTCTGAGGTCCCATGATGAACATCTTCTCTTGTAGAGGCGAGTGATTGGTCCATTTGTCTGGGGACAGAGAGCGTGTGAGGTAAAGTGCCATGAGAGCAGCACGGTCAGAGTTTAGTCTTGCAGGGGCAGACGTCTGCACCCTCACCGCAAGAGTCTCATCTGGGAAGAACTCTCTGAAATGTTAGCCACGGATGGCAGCAAAATCCAAAACCTCTGATGAGGCTCGGTTTTCATCCTCAAAAACCTCCACAATGTCGAAACGTCTGGGGTCGCTGTGTCCCAGTGTCACGTCATGTGTTTGACAAAAACGTTCGGAGACCTGAAAGACACAGACAGGGCAAGAAAAATGGAACTGAAAGATGCGCACCGTAAGTGGATTAAGGTGAGTAACCTGCTGAAGTCGGGTCTTAATACTCGGCACTTACTTTACACACGTACTGTAAATACTCTCCTGGGGTCTCATAACGCCGTGTGTAGAATTTGCACTATAACATGACGTAAGCACAAAAGGCGAAATGTGCTTACACACAGAGAAATCCAGATGCAGGAATCTGTGCGTTCGCCCAGGTTATTCAGCTACATAAATCCCGGTCAGCGTGAAAAGTAACTCTTGTGCACTTGAGTGCTGTCCCGCCCAAACTCCTCCCAGAATTACGCCTCTTTGAATATGCAAATCAATATAAATAGCCCTTAAGCTCAGCATTCTGTGAAAAGGCAATGGCAAAAGCAAGAGGGAAAATATAAGAATTTCAGTGAATACCAAGTGGAGTCAAAGAAAAACGTACTGTTTGTTGGTTTAAACAGAGGTATAATCATCAAAAGGAACTTGATCAAGTGACAGAGTGTCGGAGAAACTTGAAAGCTCAAGTTCGCAAAGTTGCATAGAGCCTGACATAAAAAAGTAGTTGTCACATATCAAAGTTGCCGTGAAAAGGCGAGTTATAGCCAACCGTCTGAGCTTATTAGGGTACAGAGAAAAAAAAGGCACACAGTAGGAAAAAAGCACGAAATGTTAACTTTAAACTCGAAATTTCCACTTTAATCACATAGTTTATTTTGTCATTAAAGTAGAACATCATAAACTTCATCTTAAAATCGTTTAATTTACCAGTTTCTCAAATCCCATCATAACTAAAGTAGCACGTTAAATGCTTTGTTTTGTATTTGATCTTTTACTCTATGTGTGTGAATCACTACGTGCTTCCACTTTCTCTTTCTCCGACTGGACACAGAATCCATTACATTCATGATATTACAGCTCTCTGAATAATTAAAATACTGAGATATATATGTGATATCTTTTTCATGATGATAGGAGTTAAAGCATGTTATTAAACAGGGGAACACGGTGCGTGATTGTGTGCGACCTTCGATGAAATACTTTATTGTAGCAGTACTGTCTCTTTCAAATGTACTAATCTCCAATTCCTGTCCTTACTCTTCTTTCCCCAAATACCCAATCACCACACAATCAGCACTGTAACAGACGTTAAGCCATCTGTAAGCTTACAGTGACCATTCTTCAAAACTTTTAAGGAACATTGAAATATCTTCATAGTACGTGTTTAATTATTCTATCCTTCTATCCTTCCAGTGTCGTGCCAGCCTCAGCAAATATACAACGCGAGGCAGGAACAATACGTGAACTTGCTAGCGCTGCGGCACCGTGTCCTCACATGTTTAATTATTATCAATACAGATTATTTAAATGAAGTTAAAGTTTTATCTGTATAATATAATCAACATATTTTGCTGCATTTCATCTTAAAATGATATCGTCATCATATGTAAATACACACTTTATAAAGTGGCTCAGGTTGTGCAATATTATAACTGTAGTGCAAGTTTACAGTGAGGTAATTCTCCTTAAAAGTACAAACAGTTCTACGAGGAACACTTGATGGACTGATTGATTGTTTAAAGTTCTTGGAATGAAACTGTTTCTGAACCGCGAGGTCCGTACAGGAAAGTCTCTGAAGCATTTTGCCGTGACTGAGGTAGCATGTGCTTGATGCTCTATACCGATAATTCTCTTTCCGATCAGCTGCTGCTGTGATTCCCCACACAGATGCAGTGATATAAATACCCCGAGTGGTGCAGTGAGAGTAATATGGAAAAAGATGATCCGCTGTGGCAACACCTAACGGGAGCAGCTAAAAGACGAAAAAAAGGTGCAGTGAGAGTAACAACGCTAAAGCAGTTACGGTATTTGGAATACTATGGCTATTCCCTGGACCATTATATTGTTACAGGTTAATTACAATCAGATGCATTACACTAAAAAACAATATGTGGTTAGTGTCAGTGTATTTATAAAGGAAAATAAAGAGTAACCACACATGAACAGTAGCACTGCTTTGACGCTGGGTGCCGCCAGTCTGCAAAACCAAGAGGAGAACTTGCGTACGACAGGGTATGAGGTTCTGTGGAAAAGTGCATGGCTTTATGCCAAGTGTAGGTTTTATACATCACGATTTGAACGTGGAAACGTTCTTACGCAACATTTCTGTGCGTATGCACCGTTTATGCATGAGGCCCCTGGAGTTAAAATCGCTCAAAAAATTAGTTAACTGTTACCATTGGCCGCCATCAATTTGAAAATAAGCTTGATGTTTGTGGTGATTTTTTGTTTTATAAATGTTTAGTCAAATAGATGGCTTTATTCATTTGTATTACCAGCCTACAGGTTGCGCACTCTCATCTATTTGGCTCAGCCCCCTTGCCTAAAAAGGACTGGCATAAAAGTATATGGGCCCCTCACCTCACCAAACATTGTTAAATCAGTAAGGTCAGTGTGGCATACTGTGAAACACATGTTTACTTTTCACACGTCGCCCTACTGCCCTTGGGTTAAGTGCTGTGTTGTTACCTCCTTGACATAAATTTTGTGATTTTTGAAATGTGGAGACTTCAGCTAGAAGAAGGAGTAAAATAATCACCTGAAGATTTGCATCTGGAAATTGATGTTGTGGCTGCTGAAAGTGTGTGTGAGGCGAAGATGAGCACCATCATCCTGAATGGTAAGCTGTACACAGAATCAATTGGGATATTCACAGTGAAACTGAGCACCGATAACCAGGCTCCTCTATCCCAAACCCTAGAACAACAGATACAACTCTTAACCTAAACCATAACATACCCCAAATAACAGACCTCCAGAACCCTAAAACTAGGTTAAACCCTCCCAAACCCTATTCTTAAAATAGACTACTTTAAAACTCTAAAATTATTTGGGATCCCATAGACCAGTGTTTCCCAAACGTTTTTGAGCCACGGCACATATTTTACATTAGAAAAATCCCACGGCGCACCACCAAACAAAAAAATCACAAAAAGTATATGTAATGAAATATAATGATCTTCTAGTTTCAATTTACTCATAATTTACTTACTCGTGTGAAACCTAGGCCCGATATATGCTGATATAAATGCAGGAATTGAAGAAAGATACACACTAAGATCTTCTTCAACAGCTCTGAGTCTCTCTTTTTTTAGATTTTATAGCAGTCATGCTTGAAAAGCCAAGCTCGCTTAGGTAGGTTGTGGAAAATGGGAGTAGGGCTAAAATAGCTCTGCTTACCAGAATGGGGAACTCCTTGGCAGCAGTCAGCCAAAAATTATCCAAAGGTAGATCAGCAAAGCACAGCTTTAAACCACAATTTTCTCTCAGTAGTTATTTCCTCCTGCTCCTGCAAAATTGTGTCCTTTCCAACTGCGGTTGAGCTAGCTACCACTGAAAAAAGTATAACATTGATGTTGTTCATTCAACGTAAATTTTCTCTTTCAAGCAACTTAAGATTAGTCATTTAGTGTTGTGGCTTCAAATATTTGGTTTCAGTTCTCAATCTAAGTAAAAAAAATGCTTGTACCAAAGTAAGTTATGGTGGAATGAATAAACGTAAAATCCTATTTCAGTTAACCTAATATTTTAGGTTGTTCGTGTGTTGTGTTTGAGGGGCCATTTGTATTTTCTTCCAGTCGAACTTTCCAGCGTGATGGCTTTCCAACTGTCAAAAAAGAACAACTTAAAAAATAGATTTACTTCAGTATAAAACAAGTGAATTGCACCCAATCACCCAATTGCACACATGATTTGCCTCAACTTAAAAATTGTGGGATCAATAAGCTAAAAAGATTTATATTGGTTCAGATTGAAAATATTAAGTGTGAATCATTACCTTAATTATTTTAAGTTGAATGGAGGTTATACTTTTTTCAGTGCTATGTGTTCCTAACTCAGTCAGTGGAAACTGGAGGGAAATACAATGACAACTTCTGTTCAAGAGTTTTCAAATGCTTGCCTATTGTCTCACACAGTGCAATAATGTTGATACCATGCCATTTCTGGGTGTGTGGGAACATTGTCAAGGTTGGCACTTTCCACATGTTGTTGCCAGAGCTGCACCTTTGAAAGAAACCCATTTATTTTATATCTGCATTTGTGAGCAGGTTTTCATTTTGGCCTTCCATCCTTGTGTTCAGGTCATTCAAATGTTGAAATATATCCACCAGATATGCCAGCCCTGCACATCTCTCATTTGTCAAAAACACTTTTAGTTCCTTTCGCAACTCATACACACGGGCTAAAACTTTGCCACGGGACAACCACCGGACCCCGTAAGCAGCAATAGCACTTTATGCTCCTCACACAATGATGCAAACATGCGACTTTTTACAGGTCTTGTTTTCACAAAGCTTATCATGCGCACAGCATCGTCCAATGTAAGAGCTAGGTCTGCTGATAATGTCTTGGTAAAGAGTGCCTCACGGTGCAGAAAACAATGCGTCGCAATAACATCTGGATGTTGCTCTTTCACTCTGCTTATAAATCCTTTGGTGCGCCCGTGGATTCATCGAGTTGCAATGCAGATTTTCCACTGACGTGCAACTTTTCCAAAACGATCCTTTCGATGTCTGCAGACATGTCATCAATACGTCTGGCAATTGTATTATGCGAGAGAGGGACTTGGGCTATTTCTTTAAGAGCGCCAGGGCCGAGCATCTCATTTGCAATGATATTGGAGGCAGGTAGCATTAATGTCTCTGCCACCGTATCTGGCTGGTTTGATTTGGTGATGAGTTCATCAACTTGGTACCTAGCTTTGAGAGCTCTCTCATTCATCTCTGTGGTTTTCCTCACTAAAGCTGCCTGTTTCTCAGTCTGTTCACGAAGTTGAATAAAATAGTCTGTGTTCTTGTTGAAGTGACGGGTGTTTTGTTTGGAGATGCCGTTTAAGTTTGCTAGGACCCATAGCACTGTTGAACAGGTTTTCCCCACATACCAAGCATAACGGAATCGGCTCTGTTCCTTGTATTGTCTTGAGCTCACTTTTTTTTTGCTTTCTTCTGACCACTACTCAAACTAGGGCCTTCATCTGGGTCAGCGTTTTCTCCAGGACCCAGTTCGGATTGTGCACTTTTTCTTTGCAGATATTTATCCATCGCTATCACTACTGTCACAGCTGAAGCATCACTAATTCTATTGTTTGAATGGCAACAGGTATATACACAGATGAATTAGCCATCTGCTGCCACCTAGTGGAAGAGTATTTAATTGTTCTGCCTGTCACTGTCGCATAGACTAACGAAGACAAATTATTTGCAGTAAATAAATAATCATTTTCAGACCAATTAAGTTAAATTGGATAATTTTCCACGGTACACCTGATGATCTCTCACGGCACACTAATGTGCCGCGGCACAGTGGTTGGGAATCACTGCCATAGACCAACCAGACCCACAATAGGAACCCAGCAAAGTGAGGACAGGAATTAGGCAGAGAAAACCAGGATACAACAAGTTGTTTTTTTAACACTCGACAAAAGGTTTAAATTTGAGGGGACAAAAAAAAAAAAGGAGAGGTGATGGTCTGTGCATCTCTGGCACCCATGAGAACCTAAGCATACAGTTCAAATTGCATTGATAAAGATGAACCCAGTGTTTTCCCTAACCTTAAACCTAATATCCTTTCTTTTCCAGCCCTAAACCTAACAATTCTTCCTTCCCCAGTCCTAAAAATTGTAATAATTTTTCCATCCCTGAAAAATGCAGACTTCTGCTGTCTTGACTTTAAAAAAAGCAGCGTGAGGAACAAATACGTACAGTGAAGAGCTTGCGCTATATCACAACCATAACTCTTTCTTTCCTAAGGACAGAGGGTGTTATGTATTACTCTCAGGAAAGTGAGTTCTTTAACAAAAAAATCTTCCCCTAGCCCTAATTTCACCCCTAGAAATCAATGCTTATAATTTATCCAAAATGTTTAAAGTTACAGAACTGGATAGTTCACTGTTACAAAAGGAAATGTCCTTCATTCCTACTCCATCCAAGATAAATACGGAAGATATTAGATATGATGTTCATAGATATCATAGAAAAATATAATTGTTAGATTTTTTTTGTATATGTGGAAAACGACACAACGGTTCCTAAATTGTCCAAAATTTGTAAACCAATCTTGGGCTTAATTCAACAAGACTGGAAAATATCAGATAATAGTTTCTCCAACACTCTGTGTCACTCGATCAGCTTCATTTGTTGTTTATATCAATGTTTCAACAAACAAATAGTACATTTTTCTTTGCCTCCACTTGGTATTCTCTTAAATTCTTCTATTTCCCCCCGTGCTTTTGCCATTGCCTTGCGGTTTACAAAGCCTTAAATAATCTCGCTCCATCTTATATTTCAGAATGTCTGACATCTTACACTCCAAATTGTAACCGTAGATCTTCAAATGAATGTCTCCTTAGAATTCCAAGAGCTAAACTTAAAAGAAGTGGTGAGTCGGCCTTCTGCTGTTATGCTCCTAAAATCTGGAATAGCCTGCCAATTGGAATTCACCAGGCTAATACAGTGGAGCACTTTAAAAAACTGCTGAAAATACATTAGTTTAACATGGCTTTCTCAGAGCTTCATCTTAGTTAAATCCTGATGCTCTGTATGTTCAATTAATTATCATTATTATTCCTGGTGGCTCCAAAATCCATACTAACCCCTAATTTCTCTTCTGTTCTTTTTCCGGTTTTCTGTGGTGGCGATCATGGCCACCACCATCTAATCAAGGCACTGTGATGTCCTTAATTTGATGAATTAAAGGCCAGAAGTCCCCGTGACCATCATCAATTCTTCCCTGAGAACCCTGAATACAATGAGGACTGATCATTTATGTTAGGTAGAATGCCTAGAGGGGGCTGGGTGGTCTCATGACCTGGAACCTCTGCAGAGTTTTTTTTTTCTTTTTTCTGTCCTTTTTCTCTTTCTTCATCATGTAAAGCACTTTCAGCTACATTGTTTGTATGAAAATGTGATCTATAAAAAATTGCTGTTTTTGTTTTCACAGAATGCTGAGCTTAAAGGCTATTTATATTGATTTGCATATTCAAAGAGGCTTAATTCTGGGAGGAGTTTGGGTGGGGCAGCAGGAGTGTGCGTGTGCATTACTTTTAACACTGACCAGGATTTTTGGAGAAGAAGAACGTGGAAGTTGGCGAAAACAAAGATTTATGCAGCTGGATTTTTTTGTGCGTACGCACATTTGGGCTTTTGTCCTTACACCATGTTTTAGTGTGAATTTTACGAACGCATTTATGCATGAGGCCCCTGGTGTTTCCTGTCTTGCTATATGGTTGCGAGACATGGACGCTATCTAGTGACCTGACTGGACTTCTTTGATACTGTGTCTCTCTGGAAAATCTTTGGGTACCATTGGTTTGACTTTGTGTTGCTCATGGAGTCCTGAATGAGGCAGGGAGCGTCAGTTACTGCACTACGGCTATGTGATGCGTTTCCCCGATGGTGATCCGGCTCATAAGATACTCTTTGTTGGGGATCCGAGTGGCTGGACCAGGCCAAGGGGTTGCCCACATGACACTTGGTTGTGGCAAATAGAGGGTCATTTCCGGAGGGTACGACTGGATCACGTGTCTGCCTGGGGGGTTGCCCACCAGGATCCCAAATTGTTGTTTTGTCGTGTAGTTGGTGCGGCAACGCGCTGCACCAGCGCATGCTCCCCAACTTGACTTGACTTGACTTGTCAGCACTGAAGGCCTGCATGACTGCTTGTATTTGTTGTATAACACTCGTGTAATAAACTTCATGTTTGGTCTGTGTCTCTTCTCTCCTCTGATCCTGCTCAGCTCGTGATCTAAAAGATGTCCAGACTGTAGGTTGGGGGCCACTCTCCAACTACAGGGGATATCACAACCACCGCACCAGACAACCAGTGAGACAACCTGATTCTGTCTTGTGGATTGTGTACGGAGCTCAACTGTGCAAATGGAGAGGCCTGTGTATTCTTTTCATTTACAAGAAGAGATGACAACACTCAAATCAGTGAAGTGTAACAGATTTGCAGTGTTTTTAAAAGACTGTAATATTAATCTTTCAAGTTCAAGTTTGAAAGGACTTCCTGTGCAATTTTAGATACAAACTTTGACAAATGGTAGCAGAAATGGGGCTGCAAAGAATGGATCAAAAGCAAAATGTTGAGGAGAGGACCCCATCAGTGTTGTCATCAGTGTTGCAGAGTGTTCGAAGCAGAATAGTAAGCACTCGGGGTCATCCAAAGATTTAATCACAGCAGTACATCCCTGAGACAGGCAAGGGCATGAGCAGCCACCACAGCCTCTTCTTGCCCCGGTGGTAGCAGGATATGATGTGCTTCTTGGGGATCCATTGGTGCAAGGACCCCAATCCTGGTACTGTGTGATGTGTGATTTACTCTCTTGCACCCTAAAGATGAGTCTGAGTCTCAGGGCTGCAGGAAAAAACAGCTTTATTTCAATACAAACAAGAACAGCAAAGTTTTTTATTCAACCAGAAGCAACCACTTCCCCACACACAGATACAGCAAATGAGCAGGCATGGGGCCAAGTCAGAATGTTCTTGCATCACCCATCAGGTGACAGATGTGTTACATGGGGAGGCTGTGACCTTGCAATTGCCTCAGTGACGGACAATCAGCTCCTACCAGAAGTGGTGTTCTGGTGTGCAGCCATGTTGGGAAGGGTCTCAAAAGAGCTGAGAAGCATCAAATACCCCTTAACTTTGGCCACACTGGTGTGGACAAAGCGACCACCCAAACCGGGCTCAGCCAGACACAAGAGAGTGTCAATGCTGATGTGAGCAGCCTTGGGAAGGTGGAGAACATCAAAAGCAAACAGCTGTAAGCTAATAAACCACCAAGTGAGCCGGGCATTCACATCCTATTTTCTGTAGAGCCACTGAAGTGGGGCGTAGTCTGTCACATGGGTAAACCACACAAGTACTACTAGAGGGCCTCGACTGCCCATTTAATCAGCATTCCTTCTCAATGGTTGAATAATTATGTTCCCTGGGAAGCAGCTTCCTGCTGAGAAACTTGACGGGATCTTCATCCCCATTGAAACATTGAGAAAGCACCGACCCCAATCTGAAAGCACTTGCCTCAGTCTGCAGAACAAATTCCATCAAAAAGTCTGGATTTCCCTCAGGTC